>NC_087066.1:29038251-29138552 GCF_963678635.1 Symsagittifera roscoffensis
TGTCGTGAATACTCAAAAAGTTACGGTGATTTAGGGATTTTGTTCTGTTAATTTTCAAGCCAAACTGTTAATTCTATGAAAGGAACCTGTTAATTCGAAAAGTTTCGTAGTTTATTATGACAACTACGCTCTAAGTGAAAACGTCTGTTTATCTGAGAGTATTCTGTATTTGTTATTAACAACCATTGAGAAAACCATTTGACGCGCAAAATTGATTAACCCAAAGGTTCATTTTGAACGGTTCCGTGATTTTGAGTTTGATTTAAAACTTAACTTTCAAACTTTTATCAAAGAAGCGTCCAACTAGATCAGGTTTTGACTAAAACTCCTGTAATTTTTATCCAGCAAAATATTTTTCATATTTTTGATGAGGATTATAAATAAGAGTTAAAAAGTTCACCTTGCCAACCACAATTGTTTGCAAAAACGGTTGATTTTAAAATTAGATAATTTAATAGCTGCGATTGTAAGCTTGGTTAAGCAGAATCTATGAAAAGCTATCTAGAAAAGGCATAAGGCGTTTTTATTCTTCACCCACAGTCCAGACTAAAATGTTTTGTTGAGAAAAATTTTTGTTTTGGGACTGGAAGTTTAACATGGCATCGCTAAATCAGAGGAAATTGATGCGGCAGGCCTGAAGCTAGAGTTAGCTTGTCTTCACGCTCTATCATTGCCATGGCAGGAAGGTAAAATACATGATCTGAACATTCAAAGTGAACGCCGTATCACCATAAACTTAAGCTGCATGCGTAGTAGTTTACATTTCATGCTTTTGCCATTTTATGGTTTGCAAGAGGGAATTCCGGCAATGTAGGTCAAAGAATGAGGACAAAGACGCTATTTTGTTGTGAAAGTGCACAAACATCAGACAAGACTGATCGTATCAAGGCGAAGCCTTGAATGCTCCGACTGTATTTTAAGGTCTATGGAGCAGTAATAACATTTAAAAAAATTACAAAAAGAAAAAATAAAAAGGATTTTTTTTTTAAATTTCAGTTTTTTTTTTAAATCATCCCCCACATGCCATATAAAGTACAAAGTGGAATACTTCGCTTCTAGTAGCAAATAAATTATGGCAAATAAGCTTCTCTTAACCAATTTGGAACAATTTCTAAGACGGATTAAGTCTCCGCTTACGCGTTAATAGCGCGAAATATATCGCGCGTTAATTGTCCCAAGTTGGCCAAAATGGCAATCTTTAAACCCCCATAACTTCACGAAGAATAGTCACAGGTGAAATATCTTTTCAAATTTGAGCTCAGGATAATAATACCTTTCCAATGTTAAAAAAATGTCTAGTTAAAAATTCGACATTTCTCTGAAGAAAAAACCCCACTCGAGCACATATATTCCGTACTTTCGTCACGAAAGTAAGAACAATAAAAGTGTCGGAAATGTTTCAATGACTATACTTTGGTATCATTTGGTATCATTTTATGGCATCTATTTAAAGCCGACCAAACCAAAAGTTTTCAAAAAGATGCCTTCGGCGCCAATATACACCAGATTTGAAAGACTGCTTATTGACACCTGTCAACGATAGTGAATGATTCACGCTTTAGCTTGTCACTCTCTCTCTCTCTCTCACTCTATCTAATCTCCGTTGAAAGATTACGGTTGATACTATTGTTTATTTATGTAACCAATTACTGAAATTAATTCGATATCCATATCAAGGAACAATTTACTAATGTCATTGATAGTTTTTAACTGAGTTTTTGTAGCGTTTCTAGGGATATCTCACCGCCCCTGCTTTTTTTGTACGTAAAAACAACTTAAAAAACTTTTTTGTTTTAAAACTTTTTTGCTCGAAAAAAAATACCATAAAATAGTTTGTAAGCCTATTAAAACCTACATCGGGCAAGAGCGTTTTGGATTTTTTTGACCTGCCTATAGTAATAAAACTTATAACTTTAAGTTTTGACATCAGTATGTCTAGCAAACGAAAACGGAAGAAACTAATTTCGAATGATGGTCTGAAAGATATGCCTTTTATTAATTGAGAACAATTTTTTGGAATGCAATTGCATGTCTTGTGGTAACCACTATTACAAATAGAGTGGATTCACACCAGAGGGGAAACTAAAATGGTATATGTCTAATTCAAGTTAAGTAATTTGAGTTAATTTCGTTTTCCTTCTAATAAATTATTTAATTGCATTACTTTTTTTCCAGCGTGTATATTAGTTTTGAGGGCGAGCGTTTTGAGGGTTCGAAAATGCGTTGAAATTTCGATTGCGTAGTAGATAATTTTTTTTGCATGCCACTAGTGTTTTGAAAGTTCTCGGCTTGAAAAATCAATTTGGTCGATGTACAAAAAGTCTACTAAATTTTTGAAAGATCTCCCAGCCCTCGAGAAAATCTTAGATCTCGCAAAAGTCCTCCTGATGAAAAATTTTGACCAACCGAAGAAAACATATATCTATAGTTATGATTCTACCGAGAAAATTAAAGAAAAAACTACTTACCCAAGTGCTGTTTGCAGAATTTCGCAGTAAAATAAAAATTTCAAAAGCAGTAAACAAAAACTTTTCGTCATTTTTACAGCCATCCTACCGTACTCTATTTTTTATCTGTTACTATTTGGTATTCTTCACGCATCTGAAAAAGAAGGCGAACGAAGTTTATCATCAAATATGAAGCAAGCAAACAAAATAAAGTCAACGCAATTAGATATCCGTCTGGTTAAGCAACAGAAATACCGGATTAACGTAGCAGGATTGGGATATTCCCATCCACCGATGAGAATCGACGTTGAATAGCATGAAAATCAATGAAATTTTAAGTTCTACCAAGTTTATGAAAACTCTAAATTGATCGACCAAGTTTATGAAAACGCCAATTGTAAGCAATTTTTTTTCAATAACTTGGTTAAATTTTTAATTTATAAATTGATCGACCGTTTTATCAAATTTTGGACTGTGAAATGTCAATAGTGGGAACTATAGTCTGGTACCGTAGGTGGTGTTTGGCAAAATATGATAAATGTTGGTATCAAGGCCTAGGAAAAGGGAGTAATTTTATCAAGAAATCAACCAATGGAAATGAAGGAATAGTAGTGGTCAAGGAAATCTAAGAACCCAGAAAAATTATGTAAAGTGTGACTTTGAAGTCAATCATGCAGTCATTAGTTTCCTCGTTTGCTCAAAATTAGTTGAGTTTAAAATCGGTCAAATTTTTCAAACTGGCAAAAAATCGTTTCATCTCTAGACAAAGAATAACAATATTACTTTAAAGAAACCAACTTCCCATCCACCATCGAAAAAATGAAATTTAACATTTTTGCAGACAAAAATTTCCTTGTTGCATTTAAAACTTAACACTTCAAAAGTTAACGCATAGTTAATCTTATTAATTCTTAATCACTTTTTCTCTGAAGATAATTGATGCCTTCAGGGGGTATGGACTCAATTACTTCTGGGTACCTTTCAGAACTCAAAAAAGTTTCCGACAAATTAGTGAAATACAGTAAAAGGCAACGGAAACTGAACAGGGGGATATGCTAGTCACGAGAGGGTGTATTACAGGATTAAGAGGGGTTTCCTTTCAAAGAGATGCATTTGATAGTTCCTTTCAAAGGGATGAAACATCTGAAGGTACTATAACTTATAAGTTAATTAGAAATAGGACGAGTCTCGCATTCTATCTGGGCAGATTTGATGAAATTCAATTAAAATGGTAAGCGAAACGTGGACGCTAACTATGCTTGCCAAATTTTTCCAAAGGATCATCTTTTGCTAATACTTTATGACTATCATCTTTGAAATTGGGTGCCAAAATCAATGGGCCAATGATGGCCTGTTTTTTGTTCGTCAAAAGTTTAAATAAGCTGAAAAATTTCTGACTAAGTAGGGCCGGCTTTAGAAGCATTTGAAGTAGTTCAGAAAATTAATTTGATCGGCTTAAGAAAAATCGACAAATTTTGCAAAAGCTGTGGAAGTTAGCGAACAGTTAAAACTTTGTTGAAACTAGGTTATTATAAAAAAAAGCAATTCAATAAATTTTTGTTCAACTTTGAAGAAACAAATGGAATATAAAGCTATATGAAGAAGATTTTTTTGCAAACTAATTTTTACGAGTTTGAAAGATGAAATTCGAACCAATCGCTTTCGAGGATTGGTTAATACTCACTAAAGAATCAGTCAGCATCACGAATTGCGCTTGAAAACAAAATTATGTGGATACTTTCGTTGTGATACGAGTACAATGCTCTGACCGTGCTGCTGAACTACGCGGCACTAAAAATGATGAACTTTGACTTGCTATGACGTCTGAATTCTACGTTTCGTTTTAAGGCTACGATGCATTAACATCCTCCGCCGTGGAGGAGCGAGATCCGAATTGAGGTGGATAAGCTGTTGGTCCAGTTAGCGCAAACTGTAGTTACCGTAGTTAATTCACGCTACGCGTGCTAGTAGATTTTAGCCACAATTACTAATTGTTTTCACTGATCACACTAATCATTTTTATAAGGTGATCCATTTTCTAGGAGGTTCGCGCCATTTGTTTCGCTTATTTAGCGTTGATCGTACGCATGCCATCATCGCTGCTAAATAGAGTTTAAGTAAACCTAAGTATTTTTCATAGCGATTCGACTTTAAAAAATTTTCATTCCATGCTAACGACGGAAAATAATGAGAATACTCCGCGTTATCAGCAAGCGCAGAATGGCATTAATAAAATTTCATTTAAGCACATAGTATCTTAAAAACAAAAACGGCCAAATTTCTCGCCCTTTGACTTGCATGAAAGATGGGCTTAAAACTTGGAACGATTTCTTTCCATGCTTCACACTGATGACGGGCAATTACATAACTGTATATTTCCTAAGTATCTCTACACACCAAAGACGAGAGATTTTCTGAATTTCCACTGAGATGAAAAAACTCTGCTTTTAAGCTCCTAAAAAATTTTACCTCAAATGTCGCACAAACTACCGAGATCAACATTTTTCCAGTAACAGATTTCTGGATATCCATCGCACACGAACCTGTGCCCAAAGATTTAACAAACTGCAATGGTCATCTCGCTGGTTCCGCTACGTTTCCCGAATACTGCTTCCTCAACGTTTCTCAACAGGAATCCCCAACGTTTCCTGAATGATTGACAAATCAAGATATAGAACTGACCAATGGAGTCAACTCCGCAGATCGGCAACACCGGTTGACGTTAACGTACGCTGTTTACTGGAAGATTAGATGTTTTTGGCTGGATTGTTTTGCCCTTTCGCTTCCTGTAAGATATGCATTCTGTCCGATGAGCATTCCTTGCAGATCTCAACCTTAGTACAGCAAAATACTGATGAATACCATGCCAAAGGTTATGGAAGCAGAGAAACAAGCGTATCAGTTGGCGACAGTTACTATGAAATTTGCGTATAAGCTTGAAAAAAGCTTCTTGACCTTTCACCATGTTTGCCTGCAGCTAGCAGTTTCATTTTAGGCTGTAAGTGGCTCCTGCTGTGGAAGTTGCGAAAGTTTTTTTAGCTCTAAGTTTTGCGGAATACACTATAACGTTTTCTGATGTTCTGAACTGTTTATTTTTGTGCAAAATTCCGAAAATAATAGCGACTATGCTCCTCGACTTAGAGAACAAGCTACACTCCTCTTAAATGAAAGCAAAAATAGTCGAAGCTACAGTGCACGGAAAATGTGAAGACCTCCAGACTCTCATTCGAATCGAAGATTGGACCATGTAAGAGCATAGGAGCCGGCGCTAATACCACGTGTCCCAGAGCGATCCGCATGGCAACAAAAAGAGTTCAACCACTGTATGACCCTAATTCAGTCCACGTAAACCCGTCAACTGAATCTTCTTTTAAGTTTTTTTATGGAAGATCATAACAGTTTTTAACATAACTTCAGATTTGTATACTGTTTTCAGGGGCCGATCATGGATTTTCTCGAGGGCGGGGGGGATTTCCAAAAAATTTTCGAAAATTTTGCTCTCCTAAAGCATTATAAAGACGGTTTTTTAGTTAAATTTTCAGCGCAGCGGGCAAATTTTTGAAAAAAACATGTCTAAAAGCCGTTTTTGGGCATTTTTTGGAAAGTTTTGACGGTAAATCACAACTTTCTGGCGCGCGCTCCTCCACAAAGTTTTTGTTGTTGTTGTTGCCTAGGTGCCCGTAGTTTGGCCCTCATTTTGTCCGTCGTTTGTGGCTTCTTCCATCTCGAGTTGTAAGAAAGCGGCTGCCTCGATTGAGTTTTCCAAGAGTGCGTGGGGGGTGAGTGTGGTCGGGTTTGCGCTGCACCTGAATAGGTGACCCATTGTGTGATTTCTGAGTTGCACTCTGGGCATGCTTCTGAGGTTGTTTCGTCTAATTTCCTGCAGATAAGTTTGCAGGAATGGGGAGAAACCGCTTCGCAACTGGGCAAAGGTCCGTCTGGTATTTCTCGGTAGTCGTAATTCGTCCTTGCTTAGTTTAGGGGCTGGTTCATCGAGCACTTTGTTTTTGTCCCGGTTGTCTAGGACATCTTTGACCTCGTTTGTATGCATTTTTTTGAGGAGCCCTCTGTAGCCCTCTTCGGTTATGTGTGTTGATGGCCCTATGTCATTGTCGTCTTCTTCTTCTTCTTCTTCTTCTTCTTCTTCTGAATCAGATGTTTCTAGGAGAGAAGTGACGTACCTCTCGTACCTACTGAAGAGCGTTTCCTTTATGTTTCTGGGCTGTTCCGGTTGGTCTAGCAGCCTGTTGCCAGGGTGTCCTTCAAGATGATGGACCAACTGGTGCTGGACTGCTTTCAGACGGATGTGCCGCCTGATGGGTAGGAATTTCGTCTCGTCGTGTAGGTGCTGGATGGCGGTCATCGTGGTGCATCCTGTGGCCACTCCATGGGCTGTGTTTTGGACTTCCTGCAGCGTTTCTACGTGGGTGTGTGCAGCGATAGGAGTCCAAACTGGTACTCTAAGACGGGCTTGATGAGGGCTTGGTAGGGTTTCTTTGCTCTGTCCCCATGTGGTTACTGCGAGAGCTTTCAAGATATTCACTCTGCTCCTTCCTGTAGCTACGGCTAGTCTGCAGTGTGGGCCGAATATCAGGGATGTGTCAAAAGTAACGCATGTATTTTTTGTTGTTTTCGCCAGAATGAAGGCTTTTTCGTTTATCTTCATGTCTGGTGTGATTTTGTGCTCTTTGGTGCTTGGCGTGAAGAGCGGAACGGAACATTTCGTTGTTGATACTTCCAAATCTCGAGAATCTAGAAAATTGCAGAGCGTCGTCAGGTAGCTGTTGATGTCTTTGCTTAGTCTCTATGTCGGTCCCAAAGGCGAAAACTGTGAAGTCGTCGGCGTAGGATACTAAGACAGTTGTCGGTGGGGGCGATGGAGCATCCGCCACGTAGAAATTGAACAGCGTAGGAGCCACAACCGATGCTTGTGGAATTCCAAATCTGACCATACGGCTGCTTGACAACGTGTCCCCGAATAGTGTGCGGGCCTGTCTACCGTGCAGGTACGAGGCTAACCAGCGTGCAAGTACTCCTGGAAGCGTGGACTCGTTAATCAGCTTCAGGAGGGTAGCGTTGCACACAGTATCGAAACAGGTTCCAGTCAAGGCCGCATTTCCGTGGTGGCACCAACACCAGCTGTCAGTTGGTGCAAATGGCCGTTCAGCGGACTTCAAAATCCGCCGGACAAAAATCCTCCCACGTGCTCCTCAAAATTAGTATATTCTGTCGTCGAAGGCGCCTTTAGAAAAACTTTAGGGTAGGTTGGCCATAAATGGATTTCGTAAAACGTACCAAAGTGGGCCCTTTGGGTCGGCAAGGGGTCGAATCCCTGAGAAGGGAGGAAAGCGTCCGCCCCTCCCCTAAATCCGCGCCTGCTGTTTTTTGTTACGGCTTACAACTTCAACTTGAAACATCAAAAAACTAAAAACAAATTTGTCCTAATTCCCGCACCACTAGCTGCTTTTTTGATTAAAATTTGAGTATGTTACTTTAGGCCCAATTTGAAGAAGAAACTTCACCATTATTTAATGATATGTATGTCTTTCATGTGCGCTCACTCTTGAATTTAGTAATTTTTGGCGCCATTTAATATGATTATCCCATTTTCATTCGCAAAGGAGGACAAAATCGTTTTTCTTTTCAAATGCCGATTACAGAGTCTTAGATCATTGTTGATTTGATATCTTTGGATCTCATGTGTTCTATTCTTTCTAAACTACAATGTCATCCAAAAAAAATCAAATATTACAGAGAATGTCAGACGTATCGCTAATTATTTCAGTTTTTGTTCATTTTAACTTTCATGTGCTTCGGAAATCAAAAAGCTTTTGTTACATTACAGGAATACTCAGCGATTAATTTGCTTTAGCTCGAGGTCAAAAATGAGCTGGATACTCTTTTCGAATCTCTTTCATAATCCTCAATGCAACCCTTCTTGAACCATTTCCCGATACCCACCTCCTGCTATTGTAACTTTTAATTTTTAAACATCCTCAATATTACAGCTAATCTAATGGTACAATGTTTACAGGCTTTGTGCCTAAAGACAAACTTCTCCCTTTTTGCAAAATGTGGACTTTGTGATTATGGGAACGATTAAGTATGTAATTTTAAGTGTACTTTTTTCCTTCTTTTTCAAAAAAAAACTAATTATATTGCTAAGAAATCGGAAATTTTTTTTATCCAGCTCCAAAATTGACCCATTATTCATTAACAATTAAATTAATAAAGCCAGCTTTGTTTTCCACACGAGTCTAATGCAAAACCATTTGTTTTTATCTTTATTGGAATTAGCCCGTCTATTTATTCACGGAGAGTTATGTAACAATCCCCACTTTGATCAGCGGGGTATTTTTTTTTGTCTGGCCAAATATATTTGTTCGGTCTTTTATAAATCGAAATAAACATGATCAAACTCTTTGTATCTCAAAAGTTATTTGTTCAGCATTTTTGTAAACGAAACATAATATCAAACCTTTCGGGCCAGCTAGCCAAAAAAAATCCTAAAAGGCGGTCCCAACTTTCCGAATGAACCCTCTTACAAATAAGTCGCGTAAAACTACTTTGAATTTGAAGTGGAGTTCAATTAGGCGATGATTGTCGAGCTACGAGTCATTAGTTTTGCTAGCAGTTCCCACAAAAACAAGGATATTCATAAACGGCTTTAGGAAACGTTTTCATACCTTGCAAGAAAAGTAACTGAGAGTTCAACGTATCGGAAAAAATGTTCAAGATCAAATAACTGCTTTTATTTTTCCGACTTTCGTAACCAACGTAACGGAATATTTGTGCTCGGGGTGGGTTTTTTCCTTCAGACAAGTTTTGACTTTTTAGCTAGCCATTTTTGACGGAAGTTCTTAATCAGCCTCAAATTATTGTTGTTTAGAGCTCACGTTTCGAAAGATATTTCAGATGTGGTCAATTTTATAAAGTTGTGGGGTTTTAAAAATTGCCAATTTGGCCATTTTGGGACAGTTAACGCGCGATATATTTCGTGCTAATAACGCGTAAGCGGCGATATAATCCGTATTAGATATCATTCTAAATTGACTGAACAAGCTTTTGGTCATAACTTTAACAACTTTCACGTTAATAGGCTAGCAGCGAAATGATAAAAAAATGTCAAAAACTTTTAAATAGTTTCTTTATTTTTTTTTCAAAAAATACATCAATTTTTTTTAGGCGAACAGTGCTTCATAATTCCAAAAAGGCAGTAGGAACAATCAGCGCTTTGCCTTGATACGAGCAGCCTTGTTGTTCCGACTTTCGGTACGAAAGTAACGGAATATTTGTGCTCGGGGTGGGTTTTTTTTTTCTTCAGACAAATTTCGACTTTTTAACTAGCCATTTATGACGGAATTTTTTTATATCATTCAAAAGATATTGTTGTCCTGAGCTTAAATTTGAAAAGATATTTCACCTGCGATCATTTTTCGTAGAGTTATGAGGGTTTAAAGATTGCCATTTTGGTCATTTTGAGCAATTTGGGACATTTAACACGCGATATAATTCGCGCTATTAACGCGTACGCGGAGATTTAATCCGTCTTATAAATCGTTCCAAATTGGTTGAACGAAGCTTATTTGCCATAATTGATTTATTACAAGGAACTAAATCTCTCTTTTTGTACTTTATATGGCGTGTGGGGGGATGATTTTCATAAAAAATTTCAAATTTTAGAAAAAAAAATTTCATTTTATTTTATTTCATTTATGCTATTTTTTTATGCTATTACTGCTGCCTGCTCCATAAACCTTAAAAGGCAGTCGGAACATTCAGGGCTTCGCCCTGATACGAGCAGTCTTGTTTTTATATCAAATGAATTGCTAAATGAAGTCACTCGATTGCTTTTCTTACAACTCCTCTTATAAAGCCCCTAATGAATCTTCGAGAAACAAAACAAGACTGCTCGTATCAGGACGAAGCCCTGATTGTTCCGACTGCCTTTTAAGGTTTACAGAGCAGCAGTAAAAACATTTAGAAAAAAATTAATGAAAAAAAAAATAGAAACGCAGTTTTTTTTTTGAAATTTTTTATGAAAATCATCCACCCACACGCCATGTAAAACACAAAAAGATAGATTTCGTTCCTTGTAACAAATCAATTATGGCGAATAAGCTTCGTTCAACCAATTTGGAACGATTTATAAGACGGATTAATTCTCCGCTTTTATATCAAATGTATTGCTACATGAAGTCACTCGATTGCTTTTCTTACAACTCCTCTTATAAAGCCCCTAATGAATCTTCGAGAAACAAAACAAGACTGCTTGTATCAGGGCGAAGCCCTGATTGTTCCGACTGCTTTTTAAGGTTTATGAAGCAGCAGTAAAAACATAAAAAAAGTTCAATGAAATAAAATAAAAACGTAATTTTTTTTTGAAATTTTTTATGAAAATCATCCACCCACACGCCATGTAAAACACAAAAAGATAGATTTCGTTCCTTGTAACAAATCAATTATGGCGAATAAGCTTCGTTCAACCAATTTGGAACGATTTATAAGACGGATTAATTCTCCGCTTTTATATCAAATGTATTGCTACATGAAGTCACTCGATTGCTTACTCGATTGCTTTTCTTACAACTCCTCTTATAAAGCCCCTAATGAATCTTCGAGAAACAAAACAAGACTGCTTGTATCAGGGCGAAGCCCTGATTGTTCCGACTGCTTTTTAAGGTTTATGAAGCAGCAGTAAAAAACATAAAAATAAAATAAAAACGTAATTTTTTTTTTGAAATTTTTTATGAAAATCATCCCCCACACGCCATGTAAAATACAAAAAGATAGATTTCGTTCCTTGTAACAAATCACTTATGGCAAATAAGCTTCGTTCAACCAATTTGGAAAGATTTATAAGACGGATTAAATCTCCGCCTACGCGTTAATAGCGCGAATTATATCGCGCGTTAATTGTCCCAAATTGGTCAAAATGGCCAAAATGTAAATCTTCAAACCTTCATAACTTTACAAAAAATGATCACAGGTGAAAAATTTTTTCAAATTTAAGCTCAGGATAACAATACATTTTGAATGATATTCAAAAATCCCGTCAAAAATGGCTAGTTAAAAAGTCGAAATTTGTGTGAAGAAAAAAAACCCACCCCGAGCACAAACATTCCGTTACTTTCGTATCAAAAGTCGGAACAATAAACAAGACTGCTCGTATCAAGGCGAAGCGCTGAACGTTTTGACTGCCTTTTAGGGTTTATGGAGCAGTAATTACATAAATATCATTAACATATTAAATGTAATAAATTAAAATGAAAAAAAAAAAAACTTTCTAAAATTTGAAATTTTTTCTAAAAAAATCATCCCCCCCTCAAGCAATATATCACGCGTTAATTGTCCCAAATTGGCCAAAATGGCAATATTTAAACCCCCATAACTCTACGAAAAAATTACACCGAGCATAACCAAAGTCGGAACAAAAATCCATTTTAATAGATTTTTAATGGATTATAATTAATTGTAAAATTGATAAAAACAATGGATGATAATTAATTTCATCCTTTTCGTGGTCTGAATCGATTATATGGATACTATTTTAGACCACATAAATCCATTACAATTGATTTTTTGTTCTCATTTTTCCTAGATGCCTGGTAGCGCGCGCTAAAGAAATGATATTATTTTGGTGAAAACATTCCAAAATTTACTAAAATGTCTTGATTTAAGCTTGGTTGTTTTTTCAAAAATTTGACTTGGGCACTAACAACTTTGTAAAATAGAGTCTTTATAGTGATGTGGGAGAGCTCAGAAAAACAAATTTAGTCGACCAATAAAAAAATGACTTTTTTCCGAACTTTTTTTAACAACCCCCCCCCCGCCCCCTGAGAAAATTCTAAATCCGCATCCGCTTCTGCTTACGATCATATTATAACGAAACAAAGCAAACTTTTTAAGTTTTTGTCTTCAGAAATTTCAAAATTAGGTTAGGCGAACGATGGTTTCATTAATTGGTGTATTTTATAACGCTTTTGTTTTCAGTGATAGAAATGACTGATGATGATAATGTTATCGAAATGCATTGCGATTTTTCATATATTTCTAATATTATCTGATTTGTTTTTCTTGCCTATTTCAGCCGAGTTCTCCATTTTTTTTTGCTAATTTTAACCTTTTAATGAGAATTAGAAAAGGAAAGTTCAAAAGTAATTTCATTCCTTGTATGACTTCCAAGTCTGTTTTAACATGTTTGTTTTGGCTTAAATTTTTCAACAATTGTGTGATTTGGCTGTGTTTTCGGCTCTTCCTAAATTAAATCACTTCAATTCATTGAATAATTGAAAAAGATTTACCATTAAATTGTTGTTTTTAAAAAATGGCTTTTCCAAAACTAGGAGCAGCTTTACAGCAGTATGTACTGGACCAAGAGGTAATTTATAAAATATTTCAAAAAAAATTCGTAAATTGTAGTTTTTGAACTGCAAGCTTCTCCAAATGTAAGCTCTTTTTAATTTAAAAAAAATAAGACGCTTTTCAGCTAAAAAAAATGGTCCTAAAAACTAAAAAATTTCATCAAAGTCTGATTTACAAAAACAGATAGAGCTGAGTTTAACGCTTTAAGTTGCACGAAAAAATTCGCAATTGGAAATTTACTTCTGTTGAGTTAGATCTCATCATCAACTATACCCCCCCCCCCCCCCTTGCGAAAGTACCAAACTTGTATATGCTTAACCGTTGAATTATATCCTTATATAGGGGGTGGCAATTCGCTTCAAGATACTAAAGGGGAATAGTTAAATAGACTCACTGACTTTTTAGTTGAGTTTTAAAGTTTTGTTTTTCAAGGAGCTGGGAAAAGAGAAATGGAGTGAAATAACGAAGTCAATCGGTCTGTCCGATGACGTGCAGCGGGAGATCTCGCAACAGGTCTTGTCTCCCGGTGGCACTCTATCGACAACACTTGTTCGCATGATAGAGGAGACAGCCAAAGTGTCCGGAAAGGATCTGGGTCAGGTATTGTTCTTAACTACACTTGAATCATAAGAGGAAAGAATGGCACATGAAGAGGCGCTGCTGACAATTTCTTGATCGGTTCTTTATGTAATTATTTGGTAAATTTTTCGAATCGTAAATGTTACTTCGCAGTCGAGCATCCGAAAAATCCTCGTTCAAAGCGAAAGGGAAATAATTCTTGGATAGGAATATAGTTTGAGTTCGGGTTCTTTGGAAATCTTGACCAATTTTTCAAACAGACACGACTGAAAGTAATCGTACCTCCAAAGAGCGCTTTTCATTCAAAAAACAATGATGCTAGATATTCTTCTGCGTTTTATCTTGTTTCTGCATTTTTCCGAGTGCATAACTGGTGCTGAAAAACTAAGAAACTAAATAACTAAGCAACAGTAAAACGGTAGTAGCTTCATTTCACTTGTTCTAGGTGCATGAAGAGTTGGGGGAGGCCTACTTGTTCTATGTGATGAAACACCCCAAGTGGGCGGATCGATTCCAGCTGCTGTCGCCTGACATCCTGGGATTTATTACCAATCTGGACAACTTGTTCCACTACCTCCTGATGACACTTTTTGACAAGGTGGAACCACTTTCAGTTGCCGTGCAATCAAGTTTTGAACTTCTACTATTATATTATATATATTATTATTTAAATATATATACTTTCTACTGCTTATTGAGTTTTTTCTGCAATAGGGTTTTCTCTGAAAGTGAAGTTATTGAGTTTTTTCTCTCTGAGCGCAGTTGATTGCTTTGAAAAACAATGTTACAGCTTATCTGATTCGAGGATCTAAAAAAATTCTACTTCATAATTTTCAATCCGCCTCCTTCAGCAAACGGACTAAAAAGCATATGCTGTTTTTTCAAAAAATTTTCAGTCATGAAAATGATTTGGATAGAAATTTTTATTTTTTTGGATGAGAAGTCCTGCCAGTCAATTTTCAGACTTCAGAAAAATTGACCATCCAGGATAGCTTGACCAATTCTTCAGCGCTTTTTCAATCACTTATGTGGTCTTCAGGAGTCGGATGCGCCGGCTTTCCGACTGGAGGATGAGTTGGATGAGAAGAAACAGTACACAGGGAATAAGGAGATCCACTACTACTCCACACACGACGGACTGCACAAGGTCGCCTTCGGATTCATCCGGGCAGCCATGCGCAAACACTACATGGGTCAGTACTGAACTCAAAAAACAATCAAATAACTTAAAAACATTTATACTCCAAGGGTAGCGACTTGCCGCGGGGGGGGGGGGGGGGGGTCGTTCTTGTTTCTAATCTAAAGGTTTTCCCTTTGGTAATATTTTTAGAATAATCATCGCAATTTTTTGGTGAGAGCCTTCGAAAACGTCATTGCTCTGAAAATCGCCGGCAGCGCAGATCCCCGGCGGTAACCCGTAGAACACCAGTGACGAGTCAAAGTTCCCACAAACATCTGAAAAGAAACGAAAAACGAAAGCTCAAGGAAATTAGGAAAAGTCACATGACGTTGGTCCGAAACGGATCAGTTGACTACCAATAAGTGTTTTGTTTTGTTTTTCACAAAAGCTTATTTGGAAAGACACGTAAAATCTTTCTACTTGCTTTTCCCAAAATTTTCCTGGAAGAACAATTTTGCGCTTTCACAATAATTCGACCAAATAAGAACCACATTGTCGGTCCTTAAAACAGTAGTTAGATTTATTGGAATTATTGAGGGCATACCAGCGCTCCAATAACATATTACAATCATTCTTTTTTTTTTTCAAAAACATTGCCTATCGATTGAATGGCATTATCGGCATACAGAAATCTAAATTGATGATGCTGTTTTGAGTGTAACTGTTCTTCCGTGAGAGGAATTTCTTAAGTAAATGTTTTTGCCTATGGACGCAAAAAATCTCCATTGCAAGATGACAAAGATAGGCTCTCGAAATTATTTCACGAGTTATCAGGAATTATTTATAAACGGAAAGAGACCAAGCAGCGTGGAAACTCCATCACAGTCAGTTAGAAAAAAAAACTTTCATATAATTTCTTTCACCATGAGTTTGTTCCAACATTTTAAAATGGGAAGAAACTTTGTATTAGGGTGTTTCAGTTTTTTCTATTTATTTTCAGGTAACATCACACAAAATCAGGTATCATCAATGATCATCAGACTGGATTGAGTGATAAATCATAGAAAATCTCTTTCAGTCGTGATTCGAACCATTAAAAAAAAACTTCCTAATTTTTTTTTTAATGTCGAGGAACACCGGTTTGATTTTTTTGGTTTTTCGTCTAATTTCGAGCGGGTCATACATTAGCTTGTTTATGCTTATTTTAGGCCATGAAATTTTTTTACTCCAGTATTATTAGTTATTGGAATTTTATTGCCCTATTTATTAAAAATGTCAAAAACTAAATTTGAAAAACTTCAAAAATTTTTTTTCGAATCTCAAAAAAGAATTTTAAACTTTTTTCTTTTCTTTAGTAATTTTTCTACAAAAACTGCTTTTTCTTTTTTGTCTATTTTACTATGACTGTCAAATATGCCTAAGCTCTACTTTTTGTTCAAATCTTTTTATCACACAACTTAGAAAAAACGACACTAATTTGAAAAAAAACTTCCGCGTTTTTTAAGACTATGATCGGATTATTCTGTGATAATTACACAGTGACCGGCTATCTTTGATAAAATTTATTATTGTTCCGTGCTTCAAAGATAGTTACTAAACATATTTGATGATTTTGTGAATCAATTCTCATGATTCTTAGTTTTGATTACTTCTGATGATTTTATTTTGGTTTGTGACTTTGACTTTGTAAGATTTTTTTGGCTCTTCATCACATTTGATGCGATAATATAACAAGGTTTGTCGTGTCAGGGTAAAGTCCCGAATGCTCCATTTTCCTGTGGAAGTCTATGGAGTAGTGTTGATTTTTTTTAAATGTGAGGGTAATCTTTTTTAAATTAAGCACTTGTTATAATTTTCACTCCTAGTATCGTAACAATTATGGCAATTAGCCAGCTTCAACCGACTTGGAACGTTTTCTAATTTGGATTAAATCTCCACTCAGTCACAAGTAATTTGACCCATATTGACCATATTGGCAATCTTTAAACCCCTAAAGTTTTGTAAAAAAAATTCCGTCGAGTATAGCCAATTTCTGTTGTGCAAATAGTACAGAGTACTACATTAAAGAAATTACACTTTAAAGTTTTTTTTTCAATTTTTAGTGTCGTTATTTTTGTGCTTGGTGCGTGATTGAATTATACAAAGAGGTCGAGAGTTTTGAATTAGGCATAATCGAATTCAGATGTAATTCAAAATTGAATCTAAAAAAATAGATTAAATAAAATGCTTCAATTCAAATGTGGAACGATTTCCAAGACGGATTAAGACTCGCTAACGCAATAGTAATTCATTTCTTAATTGTCACAAATTGACCAACTTATCACTCTTTAAAACCCCATAACTTTACAAAAAACTAATATCGAAGGAAAACACTATGAAATGGTTGTGCAAAAGATAACAAACTTTCGATTGATTTCTAAGTTTAAAACTCGACAAAAAAGCATTCCGAAAATAAAAACTCCGTCAATTTTAACAAAAGTTGAAACAAAAGTTGAGAAGACTAAAGAACTTTGCGACGACATAAAAAGGATCTTTCAGAAAAAAAATGAATAAATACTTGATTTGAATCATAATCCAGTTGCAACAAACTTTGAGGAAAAAATTTTCCGCAATATTTATTCCAATCTTGCAAAAATCAAACTGAAATTGTTTTCCACAGAACTTTAATTTTTCAGTTCGCAAAATTTCTTTAATAAAGAAATTTCCTTCTTTTTGCTTTTTGATTGAGCCGCCGGCAATTAATCAGCCACCCATTGTACAAAAATCATATTCAGCTGGTTATGGTTTTTCTCTACTACTACATAAGTTCATCGTAATGAGTCTAAATGATCATCATTTTGCTTGATGTGTGGTAAGAATCTGAGTCACTACATAAACTACCCGGGTTGACCAAAATTGCTTGTCACACAATTCTCATAAATGGGAATTTTTTTTCATACAATTCCATAGAATTCCATACGTAAAGAAAATTGTATGAAATCTCTATGATAAACATTTTCCCATAAATGGGTGTTTCGTTCATAAACCAAAAATTATTTTTTTGTTTCTAAGTTTATTTTCTGAAAACCTTTGGGTTGTGTTTACAACCGAACACAATAACAAAGACCTTGGTTGCTCAAAGCAACAAAGGTTGGACGGTCTTGCATTTAAAATGCGTCGTAAACAACCGAGCTGTCTTTCCCAAATGATATAACTAAAATAACAAACTTCCAAGTTTTGGCAAAATTTTTCAATGATGGTTCTTCTTACTTTTTGATATTTCATATTAGCAGACATTGATCAAGGCATACATAAACACGCAATACAAAAGAAATAGTAAATTTTTTGCGTTTTAGAAAAAAAATTCAGTGAAAAGAAAAAAGCCAATATTGTCGTATCCAGGTTTACGTTATGCACACAGAAAGTTAAATTATGCATGCAAAAAACTTTTTTCAGAATTTGTTTGTTTGCGGTTGAACAAAACTCGATTTGCGGTTGAAAAAAAAAACAAAAACACTTTTGGGGCAAATTATCAAAACAGATTTTTGTGTCGTTTATGGAAATTTTATGGCAAGCATTTTCTCTAAACACTTGATATATGGAATTGTATGATAATTATTTTTGTTGTATGGAAATGTATGATAAGCATTTTCGGTTTATGGAGTTCAACCCGGGTGATATAGTCTTTACAGAATAAAAACAACAAGTAATTCATTAAAATTTGTTCTTTAAAAATTCCAATTAACCAAAAAAAATTAAAAATATCAACATTAGGTCTGGCTCAAAGCAAAATATCTTTTTCGCTTAAATTTTCTTGATGTTCCAAGTATTTTCAATTCAAATTTAATTTACTAAATACTAAATTAAGAACAGAAGCAGCCGACTGCATTGGAATAAGCACAACTACAAAGTTTTTAAAAAGCTAAAATTAAAAAAAAATCTGTTCCCGGAGTTAGTATGAGGAGAAGAATCAAACAAACCTAAACAGTCTTTTTCAACGTATTTTCAAACTGATTAAAATATGATCAACCTTCAACCGAATGGGCTTTTATAGGGTTGATACTGCTCAATTCTAACCGAATATTGTTTCTGGCATCTGTTTTTGCAAGGAAAATTATTTGAAAAAATAAATTACTCAAATACAAACTTTTTCCGAGTCCAAAGACATAACAAAGATATACAAATTTGTTGAGGTAAACTGATTTTAGATGACCGTAGTACAAATAAACAACCAACTTCAAAATGAACCAATTTTTTTTGAAGAAGTGGTCACATTTTAGGCTCTTTGATCTAGAAAACAGTTGCATTTAGCTGCACAATTTTCATAGACTTGGCAAATTAATTATCAAAACGAATTCTAATTAAATTAATTTTTTTTCTGCTGCTCTTTATGCTGATGCAGAAAGAAAATTTTTAAGAGGTTCAATAACTTTTCCACAGCTATGCATATTCTTATACAACCTTTGTTTTGTTAGAACTTTGGCAATTGTTTTTGTACAGTAGTTTTCAAGCCGTGACAGTTTGGTCACCTAATAAGCGAGTTAGGCTGTTCATGGCTGTACCGGACTCTTTCTGATGATATCTTAGTTTAACAGTAAAAAATTTTCTAAAATTTATGTTCAAGTAGGTCACAAATCTAATGACACAAAGTTATACCTTACAAAATGATACAAAAAGGCTTTAAAATCTGTTTATGCAAACTGGATATGTTTCTTAAAATTATTAAAATATTTTTGGTGAAATTTTTAGCACTTTTTCTAGGTCGGGCAAATTTCTTCAGAAGCAGCTCAATTGTGTTGAACGCAACAAAAGTGGAACAAAATTGCTGTACAATGCCTTTAGTATGACAGCAAAGAAATTTATAAAAAATATAAAAGCTAAATCATTTGTGTTTTCGGAACAAATCTCTTAAAACTTTTAAAATGTTACTGCTCTATTAAAATGATTGATTGCAATTTTGGATTTTCCATATATTTTAATAATATGATTTGAATGTGGAACACGAAGTAAAAAAAACATAACACAAACAAAATCAGGAAAAGTTAGGCCATATTAAAGCTTCAGCCCAATTTCATGACTAGGCCAAATTGTGTATTTTGAGATTTTAGGCGGACTCCGAAATAAAGACATTCTCTTTGTTCTCCCTTTGCTGATCGTTCCGATAAAATTTTAACATGTTTAAACACTTGTTTAAAAACTTTGTGCGCCTAACCAGTTGGGCTTCGTAATGGTCAGTTAAAAAAAGACAGAAATTAATTTTTGATAACAAAAAAGCGCAAGTTAACTTTAAAGAGCCTGAAAAAACCACTTGAAGAGAAAATCTTTTTGATGGTTCTTTGGCGCCACCTGAAAACAAAGATTTAAGAAGCAGCTTGTGAAGAAATTTACCATAAAAAGGCTAGTGCTTTACTCAGTTCTTTTCTTTACTCTACGCCATGTCTAAAAAAAGTTTTCAAAACATTTCAAGAATTAAAACTTTAGAAATTTTAACGAAAAAATGTGCTCGGAATCATCTATCTGTGCAGCTTTTCTTAGCAGCCAACACCTTTTGTTGACATTCAAAACTGCAGCTAAAGTTTTTGAATTTTTGTACTTTTTGGTTCCCGAAATCAAACTACAAAAATTCAAAAACTAGTTTCACTAGCTCAAAAGTAAGTTTTTAGGTCTTAAATTAGACATAATTCAAGTGTCGTAAGTCTGCTCGCTTACTTGATTTTCGCAGTTTTTCTATTCTTTTATCTACGAATGTTTTTAGTTTGTAGTTAGTTTCAGCGAGTTAGTTTCAAATGTAGTTAGTTTCACCGATGATACATCAAAATCTTATAGACCACCAAAACACAAAAAAGGGGAGACTTTCAAATTTCATTACTAGGCTGAGAGGTTACATTGGAAAAGAATCAATGTTTTAGGATGTTTAAACAATTGTCTAAGAAATTATGCGGCTATCCAGTGAACAGTTCAGCCTCGCATTGCTGAACCAAAAATACAGTGGTTACTTTTGATAACAAAAAAAGCGCAAGTTTACTTTAAAAGCTTAAAAGTTTATGCTTAAAAAAGCCATTTGAAGAAAAATTGTTTTTGCTGCTTCTTTGGAGCCACCTGAGCGTAAAGTTTGGAAAAATGAGTTGAAAACAAAGATTTGAGAAGAAGTTTCTAAAGAAAGAAATGAATACTTTACAAGTTGTATTTGGCGCAAAACTCATAAGACAGCTATCAGTTACAGTAGCAGAAAAATTTTCTCACACTAAAGTTTAATGTCAGTAGTAGATGGCGGAGCTAAAGTGGGGGGGGGGGGGATTTGGGAGACCCCTATGTTTTAAGTTTTAATATAGGGAATAGAATATCCCGTCTCCCAGCTATGTATTTTGTAGAGTCTACAAAATATTAGGATAGGGAATAACAATGGTAAGGTTTTATGGTTTGTGTGATGGTAAGATTATGGTAAGAAAAACGATTTTTTTGGGATTTTGTGTGAAAATGTCTAGTTTTTTCGCAAAAATCTCGGCGCGCGTTTTCTAATTGGAAAAAGTTAAAAAATTGATTATTCATTACGTGTAGATTGTGGAATGAAGGTCTTTTAATTAGTGTTTTGGTACATGATAAGTCAATGGTAAGAGTTTTTGTGTAAAAACTTTGAACTTTTATCAAAAAAAATAAAAAAGCTTCAAAAAAATTTCAAAACACAATAAAGTTTGTTATAACTCAATCTATTAATTATTTTATTAGTTATTCTTAGTTTTATCTACTTGAAAATATGCTGAAACCTACTGAAACTTCAAAACTCAAAAATTTTGGAAAAAAATTGCAGCAATCTCATAGTTTTGGTTACGTTTTTGTTGCTTCTGATCTTGATCTTATTGAAAAAAAACACTTAGGTTCAAAAATTAAAAATTGATCTCAAACTGTAATTTAATTGACATCATGTTGAGAGAATGATACAACATTTTGAACAAAAATATGGATTTTTCCAATTTTCTCTCAAATTATTGAAATACCATAAAGTTTACCTTAAAGTGTATTAGATATCAGATGAAATTCAACAAAAACTCTTTCATAACTAATGATTATCTCTGTTGTTTTTAAAACATTTTTTTTTTCCGTAGAAATGTTCTAAATTGAAGGTTATTCTTGTTTTCTGCTTAATACATGCTTTCGCTATTGAACTCGCTCTGAAAAAAAATTTAGTCGAAACTAGGGAATTTAGGAGAAATTTATCAAATGAACGAACAATTTGTTGGCAGAGATAAAATTAGAACTGATAACGACTGATTGCTACTATGTAGTTTATCCATGTTTTCCTTCAAGTTTCTTGTTCAGTTGATACAGTAAATTATTCAAGCAAAATACAACTTTTGGAATCAATCGTTTTTCTTACAAAATTATTAGTATATCGCTTTTTCTTTTTGATTTTGTCGTAAGTTTTCTCAAAAAAGTTCAATTGAGAAAGAATTGGGGCTAGTTGAAGCTTTCAAAAACATATGTAAAAATTTAAAATATAAAAATGTATTCTAAAGTTGAGCTTTTAGAACAATCTAACAGCAGCCCTATTGATTTTGATCTGAAAACCTAGTCCCTAACATCTAAAAAACTCTGAAAAAGCGTGTCTCAAAAAAAACAATTTAGAAAAGAAAATCAATAAGCAAACTGGAACACTTGTATAGTTGTCCAAAATTTATTAAGCAAAAAACTCATTTTTTTAAGACAATGTTAAATGTCAAAAATCATTATTTGGTTTTGCTAAAGTTTTTTTTATTTAGAAATTTTCAGCAAATCCCATACTATTTCCTCTAAAAATCTTTCCACATAAAATTTTTCTTGTTTTTTATCCAAAATAATGAAATGTAGATCTTGAAAGCAAATGTTTCTGCGCTCCATGTACAAAAGATGTCGGATTGGGTTTTCTTCACAAAAATCATCCTCAAATTATCTGATTTTTCATATAAATTTACCTTTTATAACAAATCATAACAAATTGTTCTAATGAATTACGCATAAATATAAATCTTTGAGACTTTTTATGTCGAATTTTTTCTCAGGATATACTTTATAAGCTATATTTTACTAAAAATATCTCAATACTCCTTATGAATTAAATTGAGTTTCTATCTCAATTTACTATTTTCACAGTTTCTGTTTCATATACTATCTTCCAACATACTAAATTATTTTCTCAACCTCATGACTGTATATTGCTGTTTCAATTCTGAATTTCTAAATTGAAGTAAATTTTTAGTTGAGAATGATGTATATCATTATCTTGAAATTTTCAAGTTTTAGCAAAAACATACTTTTTTTTATGTTTTCCAGGTCAGTTATCTATTTTTTTTTTCTGAAATCATCAAAAAACAGTAGAAAAACCAAATTCTCAATCAGCCAACCACTATTATCTGCTTAAGAACGCTCAACTCTATGAACACTTTTACAAGCACTAAACACGGAAAACTCAAAAAAAAACTACACAAAACCTTTTATTTAGTCGATGTTTTATAAATATCCATTTTTAAAAATTTTTAAGCAAATACTTAACTACTCATTAGCGTATGTTATTAGATTTTACTACAAATTTATCTCAACAAACTCTCCGCAAGTTTGCAACCAAGTGGTTTTTTACTGCTGATTAAAGATTTCTGGATCGATTTCCATGGAAAGTTTCACGACAATTTGAACTCAGTTTTTGCTGTCTTTATCATCAGTCAAAACCTTTCAATAAAAAAAAACCAATGACAATCAGGTATGGTTATGAAAACATTGTATAGTTTTTACTAAATTTATCATGATTGTTTGAACTTTTCAGTTGCAAAATAAATTAAAATTCCTAGTATTTTTAAGGTTTTTAGAAAAATCTAATCTTGAAGTGTATTTGGAGACTGCTGAGCACATAATTTAACATTATGTTGACAATGCTTCTGCTTGAAATGATAAGTGAGTTCCTCGCTGCTATAAGTGTAAAAGTAATATTTCGAACACTTCAAAACACCACCATTTCTGCGATGTCTTGACGCATCTTTACGTGTGTATTCTCTGCCACATTCAACTCTCTCGTTTCGATTCAGCAACGGTATCTCAATAAGAAAAAAAGAATAAATGGGAGATTCAAAAAGCCCCCAATTTTTAGATAAGAAGAGTTGAATAGCCTCAAAAAATGAATGAAAATGAATAAAAACAGCAAAAAATATTAACCAATTGTTTTTAACATGAATGAAAATCAGAATGGATACCACCCCAATTGACCGTGCTGCAAAAAAAAATCAATCAATATAACCATGGAGTTTCAAACAAATCAACCAATCAGAATCTAGCCTTTCTTATCAAGAAGCTTTTATTTTTTTTGATATCAACCAATCAGAATCGAGTATTGCTTCACAGGTAATAATTGTGGTCTTAACTAATCAAAATGAAGTTTTTAAATTATTTTATAGATCAGAAAAAAGCTATGTTTATGAAAATTCCCAATCAATCATTCTTATTGAGTTTTTTTCTAAGATAACTATTATATATAATTGACACCAAAGTGAGATAGATTGGATTTCTTGTCTGGTTTATTTTACTTTTTTCGATACTTAATTCAAATTTTGAAATTTTTATCAAATTTCTATTGATTTGTTCTATTTCTAACCAGTGTGGAAAAATCGATAAAAAGATATTCAGACAAATCTAGATTTGGTATTTGTATCAAATTAAAAACAGTAATCGAATTGATGTTCCTTATCTCCAATTTTCGTTTCTTAGTCTTTTCCGTTGTTTTGTTTTTTACTGATCGACCACTCAATCTGAGTAAATTTTTCTAAATAAAAACATTGTTGATTGATAAACCTGGCAAAACTCTTCTTTTATGTAATCTCCTCTCCATCTTTTCAACAAAACTAATGAACATTCCGTGTTTCTATACAAGGTAAAACTAATACAATCTCCATCAACGTCATCTGTCCACCACTCTTGTAGTTTTTTGTAGAGTTCAATTTTAAAATCTGATGAATGTCCATGTTTTATCAATTTTTTTTGTTTTTTCTAAGTACAATCACCAAAAATTTTTTTTATTATTATTTAGAAAATCGATGTAGCTAATCAAAAACACAAATTATAGGGAAAAAATTTGAAAACAACCAATGAAATACAGAATTTAAAAAACAATTGATAAAAATTTCAACTACATTCTTGTTTGTAATCTTGTTAAACAAGACAAAATTTATTTAAATTCAGATAAAAACAGTTTTTCAATAAGTTTTTCTGTAATTTTTGAAGCAATAACTGGTAAATTAACTGATACTTGGTTAATATTTTATCTCAATTTGGATTACATTTTTTGTTTTGTCTGACTTTTCCTTGGATATCATAGCTCTAAATATACACAACAGTGAGCAAAAAATAGTTTTGATGCAAAAATATTTCAATTAACAAACATACAAACATCAAAAAGCATCACTGAGGCTTACAATTATCAACAAACATAAAGTCTCCCAATATTTGGCACAGTTCTTTAAAATCATTCAAAGTACAGTTGAAATATGCAACTTGCTTCAAGCCTTCATTTTTCTCTGCAGTGAAGAGTCGAATCTGAATGAAGGGTGGCTTGTTCACATTGTACTTCTTGATTAAGACACACACACTCCTCGTGTTGTATTTTGCTATTTCCTAAACTCGATTACAGATGTCGAGCTCCTGATCCATAGTTGATTCTTTACCAGCTTTGACTTCAAATATAGGTACGTAAGTGCTGCTCCTTCTTCTTCACTAATATCAACTTGTTGGGACTTTGCAAATTGTCCCAAATCTTTAATTTTTATTAGTAGAAAGCACGGTTCAAAGTATATTTTCCCCCTGAAGGATTTTTGGAACCAATCAAATCTGCCAAATCTTTTTTGATTTTTTAGATAATTCAATATAAGTGGGAATATCAAATTTTCGCGAGTTTATTTTGATGAGCAAACTGATCAGATGATGAGAAATGAGAGAACTGATTTTGAGATTACACGAAAATGGAAGAAAGCAGTATGAGTCATCGCGATTTCCATAGATGGAAGTAGTACCAAATATGGAAGGATTTCCCTTAATGGAAACTGCGTAGACGTTACTATTCCTATATAAGTCCATCATTTTCTGCAAAAATCATTTTTCCCAAAAGCAGCTGCTATGTGTCAAGCTCTTCCCAGCATTTTTTCAGATTATTATAATAAAAAATCATTGTTTATTTCTGTTTCCGACAAATTTTACGAAAAATACATAGTAACCCAAGATTATTAGGTGCCTACTCACAATTTTTTATGTTCGTTGCGTAGTTACAATTTTCCATTAGGTTAAATAGGAACATCTCCTAGCCAAATTCTTCGGAGATTAGACAAATATCAATACATATATCAAGAAATTGATTGTCTTTACACTTTGTACAAACACAGATTCTTTTCGAGTATTCTCACATCAAGGGAGCGAATCATTCAATCAGCTTAATTGCGGAGTTCAGCATAATTTGCGATGGAAAGGAGCAGAAAAAACACGAAGAGTTTCAAAAAACATTATCTGATTTCTAATCAAAAACTTACATCTACGCAAACTCTTGGCTCAGCATTTTTAAATAAAATTCGAAAAGTTCAAAACTCAAAATAAGAATCTGATTTGTTCAAAATAAATAAATGTTTTATTGATGGTTATTGTTCTGTAAATAGTTAGCGTGTCAATTTTTCTATTAATTTTTGATAATTTCTTCAAAAAAATCTAGTCAAAATTAGTTAAATTTCAATTCGAACGCTTTTAAATCACTAAATTTTGGTTACTTTTTTTTACAAGATGCAAAAAAAGTAATCACTTCACAACAAATATGCGTATTTTTAACAAATGTTTTCTTTTTTTAAAAAAGATGTACATTTGTAAAAAAAAGTCTAAGTTTTTTCCTATTGTTTAGAATTTATCAGTTTTGATGATTTCGAAAGCTTTTCCTTATCTTAATGCACTGTTTTTCTGATGTTTCATTTAAGTACTTGCGAAAATAGATTTTTACTGATTAAACTTGAAACAAAGAAATTCTTAAACTTTGATTTAAAACATTGCAAGAAAATCTTGTTACAGTTTTGTTTTAAATTGTTGAAAAAAATCTGAAAGTTTTTTCTTGAATGCGATTTTTTTTGTTTTTTCAACAAGTATGCAAAAAACATATGAAAACATTTTTTGCAAGTTATAAAAATTGTAAAGAGTCCAAGATTTTTCCAAAGATTTTTCAAAGATTTTTCAAAAAATTATATGCAAAAATCAAACTTCTTTTTTTAATGCATATGCAAAATATTCAAATTTATAATGTAGTAAACTTGTTAAATTATTGCTAAGATTTTTCTTAAATAATGACTTTGAATGCTATTCCCTACCTTAATACTTTGTTTTTCTGGTATTTTTAATCAAAATACATGCAAACAAGAAATTTTTTCAAGATCAAAATTAAAACACAGAAATTCTTTACTTTAACTATTAAAAGTGCAAGAAAATTTTGTTACAATTTTCTTTAAAATGCGAAAAATTTTACTTAAATTTTTCTTAACAAGCGAAATTTTCTTTGATTTTTTTAACATATGATTTTGAAATAATGACTTTGAGTGCTATTCCCTACCTTAATACATTGTTTTTCTGGTATTTTTAATGAAATAAATGGAAACAAGAATTTTCTATATGATCAAAATTAAAACACAGAAATTCTTTACTTTAACTATTAACAGTGCAAAAAAATTTTGTTACAATTTTCTTTAAAATGCGAAAAATTTTTATTTAAATTTTTCTTAACAAGCGAGATTTTCTTTGATTTTTTTAACATATATTTGTAAAATAATGACTTTGAGTGCTATTCCCTACTTTCATACATTGTTTTTCTGGTATTTTTAATCAATACATGCAAACAAGAATTTTCTTTATGATCAAAAATAAAACACAGAAATTCTTTAGTTTAACTATTAACAGTGCAAGAAAAATTTGTTACAATTTTCTTTAAAATGCGAAAAATTTTATTTAAATTTTTCTTAACAAGCGTAATTTTCATTGATTTTTTTTAACAACTCTGCAAGAAAATTGTGAGAATTTTGCGTGTTGCAAAAATTGTAAAGATTTCTTTATAAATATGCGAAACTTTTTGAGAAAATTTCTGGCATGATGCAACTTTTTTCATGATTTTTCAAAAACTTTATGCAAAACACAAATTTAATTCTTGTTATGCAATTGCAGAAAATGCAAAATTGTATTGTAAAAATTTTGTTCAATTATGCTAAAAGTTTTTCATAATTGATGACTTCGAGTGCTATTCCCTATCTTAATACATTTACATTGTTTTTCTGATATTTTTGATCAATTTACATGCAAGAAAGGGATTTATTTAAGATCAAATTTAAAACACAGAAATTCATTTACTTTAATTATTGACAGTGAAAGAAAATCCTGTTTTAAATTTCTTTAAAATGCGAAAATCCTTAATAAAGTTTTTCTCAATTTGCGATTTTCTTTGATTTTTTAACACGTGTGCCAGGAAGATTTAAAAGTATTTTGCATGTTGCAAAAATTATTGTAAAGTTTGTAACTTGTGTGCAAAAATTGTAGTGATTTTTTGTCATTTGTGAAAAAATTGTTGTTAAATTTATTTACAAGATGTTAAAATTGGTTTAAATTTTCTTGCTATCTTTACAGAAAAACTTTGATAGAATGTTGACTAATTGCTTAATTAATTTGACTTTTAACAAAGTTTTTCAACAAATTTTTAAAAAAACTGTACCTTTGAAATTTTATAACAACTTTTTCTATGACCTCTTATTTTATCTCTTTGTTGCTATCTCTTTAAAATAAAATTACTAGATGCAAAAAAAAATAAATTACAAAATACAAGACAACAACCAAGTTTTTTACAAATCAAAGAGCTGTCGAGCAGCTGAGTTCTCAAAACTTTGCAAGTTCTCAAGGGAGCTCGAAGCTGGTCTTGCCTCCATCACTGTTGGTTGTCTTGGTGGTTCACTGACTGGAGTTCTCGACTCAGTGAACCCCTCACCCATTTTGATGGTAATTGGATTGTTCACAGATCCCTCTTCCCAAGGAAAGAGGAAATCGTCGAATCCTTGAGCCACATATCTAGAAATAGGAGTTTCGGTGTATTTCATTCCCATTTGCTCAGCCACTTCCTCTATCATTTGCAATTCTCCAAGTTGGTTCTCTTGATTTGGGAGTCCATTAGTGGCAGAAAAACTCCACAAACTGTTTCTGGCAATTGGAATTATACTAAATCAGCCGAAAATTCCACAGAGAACATAAGGATGTTGTTTTGAACTGAGAAGATCATTTTGAGCAATAAGTTGCGAGGGAAGTTGAATAAGTAAAAGATTCAGAGTAAAAACAAGATTTACAGTTGCGGGAGACGTAGTTGACGGAAGTTAAGTTGAAATTGAAGTATTTGGAGCTGAGAGAGGAGGTAGTTGACGGTAGTTAATTTGAAATAAAAATGATTTTTAGTTAAGAGAGAGGGTACCTTCAACTCGAATGTGTGGGTTTAACCAATCAAAATGGATTTTCCTTAATTGGATTGTAGTCGTGTCAAATGAGATTTCAGTTTCCTTTTATGGAATTCTTATAGAAAAGTTGTGTCCAATCGGAAACAGAGCTCCATTTTACACATTGTCGTTTCCAATCACAAAAATGTTCAATTTTGTTTTAGTTGTCGTATGCAATCAGAAGAACTTTTCAAGGACCTAAAGTAAAAATTTACAAAAAATCAATCGCAAAAATAAATTACCAAAAGTCGTTTGCTTTAAAAATAATAAATATTGGCGATTTAAGTAACAAAAGAAGGAAAAATAAAAAAAGTAGTAACTCTGCTAGTTTTCTCATCAAATTAATTGAGTTTTTTGTATATAATCGATGAGAAATTGCTGATTTTTGAGGAGATAGTCAATTTTTTTAATTTTGTTATAGATTCGAGGAAAACTCAAAATTGATGAAATTTCAGAGCCAATCTCTGGAGTGCTGATTCCAAACCTGATCCTGAAGTACTTTGAACTTTGAAAATCCTTAAAAGAAAAAGAGGAATGAAGAACTTTGCTTGGGAATTTTGACAAATTTGAGAATTGGTAGGGAATAAAAAAGCCTTTGAAATATTATCGTACGACTTTTTTTTAACTTCAAATTTTCTAAAATAAATAAAATTTCTTTTCTAGTCAGGTATAACTCAGCAGTGGATATATAGCTTTGATACGCAATATGTGGATCAAAAATATTTTCTTTGTTAGAGTAAAATTCCCTAAAGAGACCTTTACTTAGTCGGAGAACTCTCTTTTGGACAACATAAACGTCCAAAAAATTGTGAGAAAAGTAAGAATCTGCAAGTATTTCATCAATAAGGAAATCACACGAATTTTTTTTTTCTTGTAGAGTAGTTCGAGGAGGTTTAAATGCGTTTTCTTTAACATTTTTCAAAATGATTATTTTTGATCCCAAGTTATGTCTAGAAGCTGCTTAGTTCTGATTGGTTGAAAATTTTTCTCGAAAATTCTAGAACTTTCGAAGGCATGACGTAGGCGATGACTGACATCATTACCATGAAAGGAAAGTTGCATGGGTGGTGATGCTACTTCTAATTGTAGAATGACGTCATTACCATAAAGTGAAAATTGCGTAGGTGTTGACGTCACTTCTATTCGAAGAATGACATCACTACCAGAAAAAGATAATTGCGTAAGCGATGACGTCATCGTTAGTATAAATACGCTCATTTTTTGAACTAAATCATTTTTTTTGTTTGCTTATTAGAAACAACCAATTGAATTTTACTTCAAATTTTATAATTTAATACTTCACGAAAAGAAAGAGTAAGTGTTTTCATTCAATTGGTACTTTAAACATTTAATTTTGGAACATTCTAAATCCCAAATTTTTTTGGATAATGCCTGCCCTTAATCGAAGCGAGAAATTAAAGTGTGGAGACTGTGGATTTATGTATGTTCGCCAGCATGTAGCTCGACGTCAAAAAAAATGTGCTAAAGGAGTTTTTTCTTGTCCTGATTGAAAGTATTCTATTTACAATCAACAAAAAATTAACTTTCATATGGCCAAGAAGCTTGCACCTTCAATTTTGAAGCAGTCAACGGTTTGTTCTTCTTGTGAACAAGAGTTCCATGTTACTATTCTCTTCAAAAAAATCGGAGAAAGGAACATGGGGCAAAACAACGGAAACCCAGTGATACTGTAGCGGACTTGAACAAGATTGTGGAGGAAGAAGGGAAAGATGGTGAAAATCTTAAGGAGGAGCCTAGCGCTTGTCAAAATTTTCTGGTGGATATGGAGATGGACAATGGGGGACATAATGTATTTAATTTCCAAATGGCCAAGTTAGACACTAAAATAATCAACGAGAGACTTGAAGAAAATTTCAACAAGCTCAATTCTGCCGCTAAGATCATTGTTGCTCTGGGTTTTGTTCTTCGAAATATTGAGATTGGTGAATATGGTCATTGTTTATTTCTGTTTCCGACAAATTTTACGAAAAATACATAGTAACCCAAGATTATTAGGTGCCTACTCACAATTTTTTATGTTCGTTGCGTAGTTACAATTTTCCATTAGGTTAAATAGGAACATCTCCTAGCCAAATTCTTCGGAGATTAGACAAATATCAATACATATATCAAGAAATTGATTGTCTTTACACTTTGTACAAACACAGATTCTTTTCGAGTATTCTCACATCAAGGGAGCGAATCATTCAATCAGCTTAATTGCGGAGTTCAGCATAATTTGCGATGGAAAGGAGCAGAAAAAACACGAAGAGTTTCAAAAAACATTATCTGATTTCTAATCAAAAACTTACATCTACGCAAACTCTTGGCTCAGCATTTTTAAATAAAATTTGAAAAGTTCAAAACTCAAAATAAGAATCTGATTTGTTCAAAATAAATAAATGTTTTATTGATGGTTATTGTTCTGTAAATAGTTAGCGTGTCAATTTTTCTATTAATTTTTGATAATTTCTTCAAAAAAATCTAGTCAAAATTAGTTAAATTTCAATTCGAACGCTTTTCAATCACTAAATTTTGGTTACTTTTTTTTACAAGATGCAAAAAAAGTAATCACTTCACAACAAATATGCGTATTTTTAACAAATGTTTTCTTTTTTTAAAAAAGATGTACATTTGTAAAAAAAAGTCTAAGTTTTTTCCTATTGTTTAGAATTTATCAGTTTTGATGATTTCGAAAGCTTTTCCTTATCTTAATGCACTGTTTTTCTGATGTTTCATTCAAGTACTTGCGAAAATAGATTTTTACTGATTAAACTTGAAACAAAGAAATTCTTAAACTTTGATTTAAAACATTGCAAGAAAATCTTGTTACAGTTTTGTTTTAAATTGTTGAAAAAAATCTGAAAATTTTTTCTTGAATGCGATTTTTTTTGTTTTTTCAACAAGTATGCAAAAAACATATGAAAACATTTTTGCAAGTTATAAAAATTGTAAAGAGTCCAAGATTTTTCCAAAGATTTTTCAAAGATTTTTCAAAAAATTATATGCAAAAATCAAACTTCTTTTTTTAATGCATATGCAAAATATTCAAAATTTTAATGTAGTAAACTTGTAAATAGTTAGCGTGTCAATTTGCAAACAAAATACATGCAAACAAGAATTTTTTTCAAGATCAAAATTAAAACACAGAAATTCTTTACTTTAACTATTAAAAGTGCAAGAAAATTTTGTTACAATTTTCTTTAAAATGCAAAAAATTTTATTTAAATTTTTCTTAACAAGCGAAACTTTCTTTGATTTTTTTAACATATGATTTTGAAATAATGACTTTGAGTGCTATTCCCTACCTTAATACATTGTTTTTCTGGTATTTTTAATGAAATAAATGGAAACCAGAATTTTCTATATGATCAAAATTAAAACACAGAAATTCTTTACTTTAACTATTAACAGTGCAAAAAAATTTTGTTACAATTTTCTTTAAAATGCGAAATTTTTCTTAACAAGCGAAACTTTCTTTGATTTTTTTAACATATGATTTTGAAATAATGACTTTGAGTGCTATTCCCTACCTTAATACATTGTTTTTCTGGTATTTTTAATGAAATAAATGGAAACCAGAATTTTCTATATGATCAAAATTAAAACACAGAAATTCTTTACTTTAACTATTAACAGTGCAAAAAAATTTTGTTACAATTTTCTTTAAAATGCGAAAAATTTTTATTTAAATTTTTCTTAACAAGCGAGATTTTCTTTGATTTTTTTAACATATATTTGTAAAATAATGACTTTGAGTGCTATTCCCTACTTTCATACATTGTTTTTCTGGTATTTTTAATCAATACATGCAAACAAGAATTTTCTTTATGATCAAAAATAAAACACAGAAATTCTTTAGTTTAACTATTAACAGTGCAAGAAAAATTTGTTACAATTTTCTTTAAAATGCGAAAAATTTTATTTAAATTTTTCTTAACAAGCGTGATTTTCATTGATTTTTTTTAACAACTCTGCAAGAAAATTGTGAGAATTTTGCGTGTTGCAAAAATTGTAAAGATTTCTTTATAAATATGCGAAACTTTTTAAGAAAATTTCTGGCATGATGCAACTTTTTTCATGATTTTTCAAAAACTTTATGCAAAACACAAATTTAATTCTTGTTATGCAATTGCAGAAAATGCAAAATTGTATTGTAAAAATTTTGTTCAATTATGCTAAAAGTTTTTCATAATTGATGACTTCGAGTGCTATTCCCTATCTTAATACATTTACATTGTTTTTCTGATATTTTTGATCAACTTACATGCAAGAAAGGGATTTATTTAAGATCAAATTTAAAACACAGAAATTCATTTACTTTAATTATTGACAGTGAAAGAAAATCCTGTTTTAAATTTCTTTAAAATGCGAAAATCCTTAATAAAGTTTTTCTCAATTTGCGATTTTCTTTGATTTTTCAACACGTGTGCCAGGAAGATTTAAAAGTATTTTGCATGTTGCAAAAATTATTGTAAAGTTTGTAACTTGTGTGCAAAAATTGTAGTGATTTTTTGTCATTTGTGAAAAAATTGTTGTTAAATTTTTTTACAAGATGTTAAAATTGGTTTAAATTTTCTTGCTATCTTTACAGAAAAACTTTGATAGAATGTTGACTAATTGCTTAATTAATTTGACTTTTAACAAAGTTTTTCAACAAATTTTTAAAAAAACTGTACCTTTGAAATTTTATAACAACTTTTTCTATGACCTCTTATTTTATCTCTTTGTTGCTATCTCTTTAAAATAAAATTACTAGATGCAAATAAAAATTAAATTACAAAATACAAGACAACAACCAAGTTTTTTACAAATCAAAGAGCTGTCGAGCAGCTGATTTCTCAAAACTTTGCAAGTTCTCAAGGGAGCTCGAAGCTGGTCTTGCCTCCATCACTGTTGGTTGTCTTGGTGGTTCACTGACTGGAGTTCTCGACTCAGTGAACCCCTCACCCATTTTGATGGTAATTGTATTGTTCACAGATCCCTCTTCCCAAGGAAAGAGGAAATCGTCGAATCCTTGAGCCACATATCTAGAAATAGGAGTTTCGGTGTATTTCATTCCCATTTGCTCAGCCACTTCCTCTATCATTTGCATTTCTCCAGGTTGGTTCTCTTGAATTGGGAGTCCATTAGTGGCAGAAAAACTCCACAAACTGTTTCTGGCAATTGGAATTATACTAAATCAGCCGAAAATTCCACAGAGAACATAAGGATGTTGTTTTGAACTGAGAAGATCATTTTGAGCAATAAGTTGCGAGGGAAGTTGAATAAGTAAAAGATTCAGAGTAAAAACAAGATTTACAGTTGCGGGAGACGTAGTTGACGGAAGTTAAGTTGAAATTGAAGTATTTGGAGCTGAGAGAGGAGGTAGTTGACGGTAGTTAATTTGAAATAAAAATGATTTTTAGTTAAGAGAGAGGGTACCTTCAACTCGCATGTGTGGGTTTAACCAATCAAAATGGATTTTCCTTAATTGGATTGTAGTCGTTTCAAATGAGATTTCAGTTTCCTTTTATGGAATTCTTATAGAAAAGTTGTGTCCAATCGGAAACAGAGCTCCATTTTACACATTGTCGTTTCCAATCACAAAAATGTTCAATTTTGTTCTAATTGTCGTATGCAATCAGAAGAACTTTTCAAGGACCTAAAGTAAAAATTTACACAAAATCAATCGCAAAAATAAATTACCAAAAGTCGTTTGCTTTAAAAATAATAAATATTGGCGATATAAGTAACAAAAGAAGGAAAAATAAAAAAAGTAGTAACTCTGCTAGTTTTCTCATCAAATTAATTGAGTTTTTTGTATATAATCGATGAGAAATTGCTGATTTTTGAGTAGATAGTCAATTTCTTTAATTTTGATGTAGATTCGAGGAAAACACAAAATTGATGAAATTTCAGAGCCAATCTCTGGAGTGCTGATTCCAAACCTGATCCTGAAGTACTTTGAACTTTGAAAATCCTTAAAAGAAAAGGAGGAATGAAAAACTTTGCTTGGGAATTTTGACAAATTTGAGAATTGGTAGGGAATAAAAAAGCCTTTGAAATATTATCGTACGACTTTTTTTTAACTTCAAATTTTCTAAAATAAATAAAATTTCTTTTCTAGTCAGGTATAACTCAGCAGTGGATATATAGCTTTGATACGCAATATGTGGATCAAAAATAATTTCTTTGTTAGAGTAAAATTCCCTAAAGAGACCTTCACTTAGTCGAAGTATTTCATCAATAAGGAAATCACACGAATTTTTTTTTCTTGTAGAGTAGTTCGAGGAGGTTTAAATGCGTTTTCTTTAACATTTTTCAAAATGATTATTTTTGATCCCAAGGTATGTCTAGAAGCTGCTTAGTTCTGATTGGTTGAAAATTTTTCTCTAAAATTCTAGAACTTTCGAAGGCATGACGTAGGCGATGACTGACATCATTACCATGAAAGGAAAGTTGCATGGGTGGTGATGCTACTTCTAATTGTAGAATGACGTCATTACCATAAAGTGAAAATTGCGTAGGTGTTGACGTCACTTCTATTCGAAGAATGACATCACTACCAGAAAAAGATAATTACGTAAGCGATGACGTCATCGTTAGTATGAATACGCTCATTTTTTGAACTAAATCATTTTTTTTGTTTGCTTATTAGAAACAACCAATTGAATTTTACTTCAAATTTTATAATTTAATACTTCACGAAAAGAAAGAGTAAGTGTTTTCATTCAATTGGTACTTTAAACTTTTAATTTTGGAACATTTCTAAATCCCAAATTTTTTTGGATAATGCCTGCCCTTAACCGAAGCGAGAAATTAAAGTGTGGAGACTGTGGATTTATGTATGTTCGCCAGCATGTAGCTCGACATCAAAAAAAATGTGCTAAAGGAGTTTTTTCTTGTCCTGATTGAAAGTATTCTATTTACAATCAACAAAAAATTAACTTTCATATGGCCAAGAAGCTTGCACCTTCAATTTTGAAGCAGTCAACGGTTTGTTCTTCTTGTGAACAAGAGTTCCATGTTACTATTCTCTTCAAAAAATCGGAGAAAGGAACATGGGGCAAAACAACGGAAACCCAGTGATACTGTAGCGGACTTGAACAAGATTGTGGAGGAAGAAGGGAAAGATGGTGAAAATCTTAAGGAGGAGCCTAGCGCTTGTCAAAATTTTCTGGTGGATATGGAGATGGACAATGGGGGACATAATGTATTTAATTTCCAAATGGCCAAGTTAGACACTAAAATAATCAATGAGAGACTTGAAGAAAATTTCAACAAGCTCAATTCTGCCGCTAAAATCATTGTTGCTCTGGGTTTTGTTCTTCGAAATATTGAGATTGGTGAATATCAATGTTTCTACGCCCATAAAAACAATACTCTATTTGAAAAATTCAATTATCTCTGTACTAAAGCAGACTTGATAACAATCCAAGGAAAAGTGGAAAAAGTTGATATTGTTGAGCAATGAACCCAAGAACACCAGAACTTAAAATGGAGGTTCAAGTAGATCACAAATGAGAAAATTTTTGCTGCTTTACCCAAAAACATTCCAATGGGATGTCCGGACTTTGTCTTACTCGAACCTTTACTACGACATACGCAAGTAAACTGTCTTTTATCTAGAAAGACAAGGAACCTTACAATGATCATTTTTGTCTTTTCCGCGCATTGGCATTGTACATGAACGGCTACAATGATCTCGACTCCCAAATTTCTAGATACTTTACAGAATTCAAAACAAAGTCTGGTTATGACCTAAAAAAATTGTTCGTGGAGTCTCAGTAGAAAATTTACCTGTTGCCGAGGAAATTGCGCAAAGAAACATCTTTATGTACGATTTCGATATCCAAGAAGGAGAATATGTAGGAGAACTAGCTCGACGAAGTATTGGAAGATTTGATAAAACAGTTAAACTACTGAGATTTCACAGTCATATCATTCATATAAATGATATAGATAGTTTCTTCAAATGTTTTCGATGTCCTAGCTGTGGCACTTTCTTCAATAAATCCGACAATTTTACCAAACATCCTCTGAGATGCAAGACATATTTACCCAAAGAACGACTATGAGCTTCGCGAAACCTTGTTTGAAAAGCTAGAAGAATTCATTCTTCCAGTTTCTGAAAAAGACAAGCTTTTCAGTATTCTAGCAATTTTCGATTTTGAGTCGATTTGTGTTCCTCTATATCATCAAAACTGATCGAGTGTGATTGATGATCTTTTTGTACAACAAGGATCCAAAGAACTCGAGATGTTGGCTGAACAAAGTAAGCAAGAGATGAGAAAAAATTTTCAAGATATTGAAGTAGCTATCAATGAAAGAAGGAAAAATATCTTTGATCAGCTAAACGAGCGAAGTAAAAATTATCAAGCAACAAATTTGAGTTAGAAGACGAATGCATTGAAGATTCGGAACAAGCAGATATGTCAACACAATTCTTACGAATTCAGAAAAAACAGCTCATCGATTTGAAACATCATCTGGAGAGATATGTAAATACTTTGCCTATTTTTGGATTTAATAGTGGTAAATATGATTTGAATTTGATCAAATCCTACCTAATCCCTTATTTGATTCGCGATAAAGAAAAAGAAACATCAGTCTTCAAAAAAGCAAATGACTTTATACTTTCAAGTTTGGAGATGTACAGTTTGTCGACATAATGAAGTTTCTGGGAGGTGCAACTCTTCTGGACTCTTTATCAAAGCCTATAAAGCTAGCGAATAGAGACAATTCTTTCCTTATGAGTGGTTTGATAACCCAGACAAACTTGATTTTCCAGAATTGCCACCGTATGAAGCCTTTTTCAGTAAACTTAGAAACAACAATCCTCTAGACAAAGACTTCATTGATTACGAGAAGCTGAGAAGGAGTGGGCTTGACGAACAACAGGCACTTAAAAAACTTCAAATCAAGACTGTTCCTCCATTTGGTTTAGAGAATTACAATTACTTGCAAGAGACTTGGAATAAAAAAGGAATGAAAGTGTTCAAAGACTTTTTGAAGTGGTACAACAACAAGGATGTAGTCTCAACCCTGGAGGCAATGCAAAATTTGAGTCAATTTTATCAAAACAAAGGGATAGATATGTTGAAACTTGGATGTAACCTTCCAAATCTAACAAACATATGTCTACACAAATCTACAAATTACAAGATTTATCCATTTTGCGAAAATGATAAAATTTTTGTGAAAAATTGGAAAAGACATGACTGGCGGACCTTCCATTGTTTTCACTCGAAAAGCTGTAGTTGATGAAACATTCATCACAAACTCATCAATTGTTTGTAAATCGATCGTTGAAATTGATGCAAGCCAGCCTTACCCTTTCTCAATGAGTCAAGATATGCATACAGGACTGTATACGAAATGGAACTTTGACACTGATATGCAGAAATTCAAGGCTAGACATAATCAAACTCGCAACTTTGAGAATATGGTCATACCTTTCTATCAAAAAACAATACCAGAATGTCAAATTGAGAGCTTTTTTACATATGGAAAGCAGAAAAAATGCGGCTGTTTTAATATTGATGGACACTGCGATCATTGTAAGACAGTATTCTAAGCAATGGGATGCTACTACCACTTCTGTTCCTGTCAAGAAGCTCGCCCCTCTAACACAGAGCAGGATATTGAGCGAGAAAACAAGAAGAGCGAGATGGATGATATGCGACGAGAACCATAAAGGGAAAGGATACGAAGTTGAAGAAATGTGGGAGTGTGACTGGTGAGAAAATTTCAAAACAAAGACAAAAGCAAAAATCAGGTCAGAACCCACTTTCCCTAAAAAGACTTCTTTCTACATACTCCCTTTTGGTTGAAATAAACGATGGATCTCTTTTTGGTTATGTCCAGTAGGATTAATTGTTCCAGATGAGCTAAAATCAAAATTTGCAGTTTTTCATCCATTTTTCAAAAACACTGAAGTTGGAAGAAATGATATTGGAGACTACATGATAAAATATGCAATCGGGAACGAATTTTAAAATTATCTTCAGAGAATTCTGATATCTAGTTTCAAGCTAGAAAATGGAACAGTTATAACTCCTCTATTTAACTTTTATGTGGAACTTGGCTAGCAGGGCATCAAAATTTACCGTTTTGTTTAGTATACTCCACGAAATTGTGTCAATAATTTTGTTCAATCAAAGGTTGATGCGAGAAGAGAAGGAGATGAAAACCTTCTATCAGGAGTTATAGCAAAAGCAATGAAACCTTTGGGTATTTCCTCTAATGGATATCAGATCTCGGATAGATCTAGGCATACAATCACAAAATATCTGAACGATGGAAAAACTCATAAGGCAATCAATGAGCCACTGTCTTAAAGACTGAACAAATACTGAGTTGAGAAAGACCTATATGAGGTCGAGTTGCTGAAATCCACCATTGAACACAGGGAACCCAACATTGTTGGATTCTTCATACTGCAGTATGCAAAACTGAAATGTTTGAGCTCTAATATATTTTCTTCTACAAATTCTGTGGTAGAAACAAATTTAAAGAGTTAGTGATGGACAAAGACTCGCTTTACTTAGCTCCTGCGGAAGAGAATTTATACGACTGTATCCAACCAGATAAGAGAGCTGCTTAGGAAATAATGAGATAATTTGACTGCAGAGACTCTTTCAAGGCGGATGCGAAATCTAATTTCTTCCATCAAACGTGTTGCAGTACGCGTAAAAAGCATAATAAGCGGGAGCCGGGACTTTCGAAGAGCATTTTAGGTGCACAGAAGTGCTAAGTTTATGTAGCAAAGTTTATTGCTGCTATGACAACAAGTCAGATAAATTCAAACTTAGCATCAAAGGATGAAACATGCGAATTCTGGAGATGAACACATGTCAAAAAACAGGAGAGTGCTCGATGAAGCAATCAACTTAACATCTACAAATAGAGGGTTCAGAACTAAAAATCATATGATGGCCACATGTGAGCAAGCAAAGAAAGGACTTAGTAATTTTTAACAAAAAGACAGTCACAAGATGACGGAAATCATACAAAACCATTGAATTTATAAGAACTGTTGCAATATAGTAAGTTTATCACAACTGATGCCATGTATTAAATTTTTGTACGATGCAGTGTTTTGTTCGTACTTTATTATATAGTTGCGGTAAATTTCATTATAAACTTTCTGTGTAATGTAAATTTTTTTTTTCTCCTAAAACTGAATATTTTCAAAGTTCCCGTAGGTTTCAGAATTGATTCAAGTAGATAGGAAGTAAAAGTATCTAAAAAAATGTTATTCGATTGATTTATAACAAATCTTTTTGTGTTTTGAAGATTTTTTTTTTGAAATTTGTTTTGAAAAATCTCAATTTTTGCTCAAAAGCTCTTGCAATCTACATGTAATTCACTAGTGATATTTAACAGTTCGATAACGCGCCCAGAGAATTTTGCAAAAAACTTAACCATTTACTCACAAAACGCAAAAAAAATCGTCTTTTTTTCTTACCACTATCTTACCATCACACAAACCATGAAACCTTACCATTGGTATTCCCTATCTTAATACATTGTAGACTCTATACTCAGTGTTAAAACATAGCTGGGAGATCGGATGCTCTCTTCCCTATCTTAAATTATGGTTGTCTCCCACATCCCCCCACTTTAGCTCCAACATCTACTACTAATGTCATTGATGATGAAATTCCAAAACTGTTCGACAAATTAAATGTGCAATTATATTTCACCAAACAATTGGTGATAACACCCTGTAGTATTGCGAATACTACACCGACAGAAAAGACTATTGTTATAATTGCTTACATAAGATTAGAATGGACTCCTTTCCACTTTTATTTTGTCAACCCATTAAATACTAATCCATTTTTTTTTTTCATTCTTTCCTTCTAAAAAATTCAATATTTTTCCAAAAAAGATTTTGTCGGATATCAACGAAAAAACTTGTCGCCATAAACGCTTACCGGATAAAATACTCTGCTTTGAAAAAAAGAAAAAAAAGCGATAAGCACCCGGTCTCCGGAGCCTAACAAAGACAAAAAAAATGAAACACCTGCCAATCAGAGACGGAATGAATAACGGCTTTTCAACATTAAAAACTTCAAGGATGAGACTACTGTAAATTTTCAAAACATTTGAAAGATGAAAGATATCAAATGAAACAAAGTCTATGAAGATTAGAAGTAGACAAAGGTACTTTGAAGCATTCTTGCATTTTAATTGGACCTGTCTAAAACCCTCATAATTTCTTCCCACTCTCATTTCAACTCGATCAGTCGAATTCAACTTTTCCGTAATAAATTTCTTTCTTTCTTTTGTTTCTTTTTTTTATAAACTCATTAAGATACGATCTTAGAATTTTTATAAATTCCCGAAAAAAAAGCAGCAGCACGGATCTGAACGAACTGAGAAGCATTAGGTGCACAAATCAATCAGCAATCTAGACGCGGACTACAGGAAAACGAAGTGTTAGTTTAAATATAAAAACTGGGTATTGACCCGATCCTCATTGGTACTAAAGACAGTTGTTCAATAATTGTTTGAATAATTAAACTCAACTATCCATCATATTGATTCATACTCTTTTCTAATTAATTTTTTAAACTATAACTACTGTCAAGAAACTTGATGAATTAAGGTAAGACTTATAACTGAGGATAAAGTACTAGGCAATCAACTAGCAATGATTGCTTAGTAAAATTAGTGCGACTGCAGCAGAGAACTACTCCATAAGAAATTCCTCTTTCCAACAAACTCGAAACAGCTTTTAAAATTCAAAAAAAATATTAACGTTAGGATCAATTTTAGGTAGAAAGTTTGTCAGATTAGTTTTCAACCTATAAAAGCAAGAGACAATGGGTGTCTTTCGATAGAAACACAATTTAATTTTCTTCTACTTGACAGACATTCCTATTAGGGTCCTTGCGGATCGCACCACCTACGCTAACAGTCACCCACGATATTCCTCCATCTCGAAGTATATTATACGGCTTTCTAACTGATATTAGCTCATGAACTTAACTATAATCTATTATTATAAAAAACATAAAAAATCTAGAAGAATCGTTTTCTGCCTAAGTCTGCAAGTTTGATATACATTTTTTGTCCATTAACTCACTAAATAGATGCTAAAACTTCAGTTTCAAATTATTGTCACTATACTTTACTTAGCTAAATCCTGTATTCAACCAAAATGCTCAAAAACTTATTAAACAATTTCGTTTTTTTTCGAGGGTTTTAAGTGGTCATATGTGCTATCTAAGGGTACCCTATATTGTAAGATAATTTGAATTCTTCATCACAAATATATCCAACAATTCACGCTGTTATCCAATAATTCATCATTATTTATCGAGGCTTATCCTCAATTTTCCTTAATCTCAATTTACTTTTACCCACGTTAACGTAACTTAAACCTAAATCATCAAGCAGTAAAGCTTCCAATTACTGAAACTAAAGTAAAAAAAAAGTAACGGAAACCAAGAAGTAAGGAACGGATTTGGGTGTTTTTACTAAATCATTGATTTTTCATGACAAGGTTTGAATATACAACTGATACACAAAACAAATACGCACTAAAACCAATCATAAACGTTAACCACATAGCATCAAACACCAAGTTTCAATTTCAGCACAAAAAAATTTGGTTTCACAACAAAAAATAAAGCTAAAACACTGACACATCCACGTTATAATGAGTTTTAGCCAAATTTAGGTTTCAGTCTAGGTTTAAGTTATAGAATCAAACGTTTGAGTGAAAATATGTCTAGTTTCCGGTCAAAATTTTAAGTCTCTGTAAATGAATTTGGGTAAAACAGCAAAAGTTGAACTAGTGAAACCCCAATTTGGTTAACATAAGTCAAAAACTTGGTCTTAAATGGTAAATTTTTGTTTGTTTCAGTTTTCAGAACACCAAAACTGAGTTTCTGGTCTGAACGAATTTTTACTTTTTAGAGAAAGCTAACGGTGTTAAAACCCGCCAAACCAGTTTTAAAATTCGATTATTATGATTAAAACGTACTTTTCAGAATTAGTGCTCTTGGTTTCTGAACCCAAAAATTTTGCATCCCAAGTCAAAATTTTATAAATTATATACAGTTAGTCGAAACCGTTAATGCACTAACTTTTTTTAAACTCAATAAACTTCAAGAAGGTGTTAGCTTGAGCACTCAAACTTATAGTTTCCGACAACTAAATACGTCTTTTAAGGCTAAAATTCTCATCTTTTTGGCAATTTAATTATATTATATTAATTATTTAAATATATTAGAGATAACAACCTAAATTTTCATTTTTAAATCTCTAAAATCAAAAGATCAAACCATAGTTTTAGTTCTAGAAATCATATTTTTAGCCCCAAAAACTTAGGTTTCCGCAAACAAATTTGTGATTTTGAAATTACAAATCTGTTCATAATTCTATTTTACACTAGACCAGCCATCAAAAACCATTTTTTAAAATTTCATGCTAAAAGTTTGAGAGAGGTCAAGGGTTTTCTTAACGTTTCCTGCATAATAAAGCATAAACAAAGTATACGAAAGCTTTTAGACAACTTAAGAAAATACTCAACTTCAGCTACCATAGCTTCAGATTTCAGATAACAGTTTCAGTCTAGAAAAAATCCAAGTTTTTAACAAAAAAGCTAAGGTTTTAAGCCAGTGTTAACCTCAGAAGGCATATGATTATATTGATATCATAAGAAATGCATCAATAAACTTCACACAAGCGAAGTTTCAAGTTTCATTATACAAAAACTTGAAAAACTTAAAAAAGTTTTAGAATTTTTTTTCAAAAAAAAATAGTTTTTTGTATATTTTTTAAATTCCTTTTTGAACAACCCATGTTAATAATCAACAGAGCCTGAGAAAATTTCATTAATCTAAAACACGCTAATTAAATAAACTAACTTAGCTTAAGAAAATCGAAAAAGAATCACCTTCAAAAACTAGTGTCAACACATTATGAAATTGACATCAGCACAACAAAATTAAAACTCAAGTTACGAAGCAAAGTTTCTAACATCATCTGATGTATCACTAACACTGATAAAGATCATATTACTATACTAATAAAACACCCTATCGACAATAAACACAATTTATACGTCCTTTTTTGACGATATACTCAAGAAATAGACACAGTTTTTCAGCAAAAAAAATACCAAATGATATAGTTTGTATTCCACAAGAACGATTAATTGCTTCACTTCCAGTTGCTTTTTATTATCATCATAAACCCAAGCACAGATAAACTAGATTTTTAAAGATATTTTAATGGAAACAAAGATTTTTTCTCAACAAAACCTAAATTACCCAAAACACAGACGCAGGTGACGATCAGGACGCATTCGATAACAGACAAAGATACTTATTTGGTTCAACATTAGGAATTCCAGCCGCCCAATGGTATCAAGGGTTAGCAGCAGGTTTGCTTACCTTGGATTAATATAAGAGACCAATTGACAGATAGAGTCACTGATGATAAGTCTAAATATAGAAGACGAATATAAGCAGAAAACATAAAAAGACAACCTGATGAAACTATCAAAATTTATATACAAAGATTAAAAACCGCAGAAGATTGTGGATGGCTTAATCCAACCTTTAATGATGATCAAAGAACAGCAAAGAAAAAGGAATTCTTTGTGCGAGGCTTAAGCCCGCCCGGCCTAAAACAAAAGGCACATCAATTCTTACTTGAGAATCCAACCGCAAGTGCAACAATTAAAAGATTACGCAGCTACAAAACATTTACTTTTCGCAATTAGAATTGAGTTCACTGGAACAGCTTCAAGTAGTGTGAATAATAAATTGGAAAGTGGAGGATTGAATGATCAGCTGGAAAAACTAACAGAGTTAATGAAAGATCACAAAATAAACGCAGCATATAACCCAAACAAACCAAGAAACAGACAAAATCAAACCAGACAAACGGTGTCGCAGGTCAGGTGACTTAATAAGTGTTTTTTTTTAATATCGGGATCATGAAGAACAAAATCAAAAACCACCTCAATATCGAGAAAAATTTTCAGACAATTCAAACAAAAAAAATAGATTCAGTAATCACACTAGCGGTAATCAAAACTACAATAACAGCGATCAAAGAAACTACAGTAATAGACCTTAATCCCCAGATCCCAGACAGATCAGTAGGAGGTCCAATTTTTATGATAGATCCCGATCCCAAAATTATGGATCCAGAGACAGAACCTTCAATAATCAATTCATACTTCAGAAAAAGACTCCAGAAATAGACTCCAGAAATAGACACAGTTCTTCAGAAAAAAAACACCAAATAATAATAGTTTATATTCCGCAAGAACGATTAATTGCTTCACTTCCGATCGCTTTTTTCATCATCATAAACCGAAGCACAGCTCAACTAGACTTTTAACATTTAATTACTGGAAACAAAATTTTTTTCTCAAGAAAATCTAAATTACCCAGTGCATATTACTAACAATTTCATTATTAAAACTTAGTAATTTTGTAAATAGTTTATCATCATTTCAGTAAATACTTGTCTTAAAAACAATATAGAATGCTATGACCAGTTTTTATCAAGTAAATACAACAGCATCTAATTTAAAACTTATTCTATTTAAAAATTAGAAAATAAAACCACAAAAAGTATTTGGTACATAAAACGATCAAGTCAGACTTTTGTCCAACGACCCACACAAAAATAATCACGAATTAACTATTCTTTCCCGCAGCAAAACCCCGGAAATAGTTCACATAAAAAAAGCGCAACTGACCCCGTAACACTATTAATCTATCCAATAAAAATTTGTTTTCATTGAGCCCAACAAACCTCACAAAACTTAATTAAAATTATTTCGATCCCTATAAATGACCGGTACACAACACATCCAACCTTTTATATATTATTAACAAAAATTTAAGGGAAATTTAACAAAATGGTGAACGTAATAGCATATCAAGATTCATAAAAAAAATTACCGGCTTAGATCCAAATGAAGATGCGAGAGATTTTATTGATATAGTAGACAAAAAATAGCATTTTCTCTTGTCACTAGACCAGCAGACCCAGGTGACGATCAACACGCATACGATAACAGAAAAAGAGCCTTATTTGGTTCAATATTAAGAAGTCCAGCCGCTCAATGGTTTCAGGGATTAGCAGCAGGTTTACCTTGGAAAAATATAAGAGACCAACTCATAGATAGAATCAATGATGATAAAGATAAGTATAGAAGACGAATAGAAGCAGAAAACATAAAAAGACAACATGATGAAATTATCAAAATTTATATACACAGATTAAGCACCGCAGTAGGTCGTGGATGGCTTAGTCTAACCTTTAATGATGATCAAAGAACAGCAAAGAAAATGGAATTATTTGTGCGAGGCTTAACCCCGCCCGGCTTAAAACAAAAAGCACATCAATTCTTACTTGAGAAACCACCCGCAATGGCAACATTTAAAAGATTACGCAGCTACAAAACATTTAAATTTCGCAATTACAATTGAATTCACTGGAACGGCTTCAAGTAGTGTTCATAATAAATTGGAAACTGGTGGAATGATGGATCAGCTGAAAGAACTAACAGTTAATGAAAGATCACAAAGTAAACGCAGCATATAACTCAAACGAACCAAGAAACAGGCAAAACCAAACCAGATTTTGCAAACGGTGTCGCAGTTCAGGTCACTTAATAAGTGTTTGTTTTAAATATCGGGATCATAATGAACAAAATCAAAAACCACCTCATTATCGAGAAAAATTTTCAGACAATTGAAACAAAAAATATAGATTCAGTAATCACACTAGAGGTAATCAAAACTACAATAACAGCGATCAAAGAAACTAGAGTAATATACCTCACTCCCCATATCCCAAACAGATCAATAGGAGGTCCAATGTTTTTTTGATATCCCAATCTCAAAGTTTTGGATCCAGAGACAGAATCTTCAATTATCAAACCATGGACAGAAATGATTAATATCGTCAAAAGTATCAAAGTAATTCTACTCCTAACTATAAAAATCAAAAGATAAATCATGGTAAATCTTTTTCCGATAGAAATGGAAGATCATACTCACACAATAGTTATAGAAATAAAACAAATTTTGCAGTAAGTTTTGTGTTTATCGGAACAGCATCCAGTAGCATAGATAATAAATTGAAAATAGAGGGACTTCGGGATGAACTGAAAGAGTTAACAGGACTAATGAAGGATCACAAAAAAACGCAGCTTATAAACCACATGAGACTAAAAACAAACAAAACAAACCAATGTTATGCAACTGGTATTGCATGTCTGGCCATACGATAAGCCATTGCTTTAAATATAACGATCGTCAGGAGCAAAATTATGGCTCGCTTCAAATAAGAGAGAGTGCAAACTGAAATTCTCAAAACAAAAGCCTTAAGTCAAAATAGACAACAATTTCAATGATAAAATCCCCAACAAGAATTCAGGCATGTGTCGAATTGCAATGAAGATTCTCAATCGCTTGACAGGTCGAATAGAAAAAACCTTTCATTTGAAATAACGATTATCATTCATCTTACCAGATCCACAACTTTAGTGATGATGACATTCCAAGAGACCATACCGATAAGAGTGTGATCTTGTGAATTTAAAATGAATCACTCTCCGTCTGAACCAAAAACGCAACTTTATATTAACTTATACCAATATCCCGTCGGAGACAAAAAAACAGCGGCCTGGAAACCCAATGTCTACTAGACACTGGAGCAACATGCAGCATGTTCACTTATTAAGTTTGACAGTTATGAACAATAATGTAAAATACAGACTCTACAGCCAAATAAATCTAGATCAATCACAGTTGCTGGTAAGGGAGAAAAACGTAAACTTATAGGTTGTACTATACTTGACTCCATTTTTACTACTAACACTGATAATCCGGTAGAAATCAAAGCATGGATTTCAGCCAAGGAGGGAAACGATCTAAATATATAACGAATGGATTAAATCAATAAACTCAAAACAGTAAATCAATAAACTTTCCAAGTTAAAACTTAGAATTAGAAAAATACGCAGATATAACAGTTTCTATCAGTATTATAAGAAGTAAAAATTATCCATATCGAAGCTTTTATCAAAATGTGCTGCTTGATAAAAACATAAAAATTGCACCAAAATCATTTCGCATTGTTTCAATTTCTCCAGCAGGCATAGTTTTAAAGTAGGAAAATCGTTAACAGTTGATAATTCCATAGAACATAAAAGTATTAAAGCATATAGTACTTATTGTAAGATTAAAGAAAAGTCAAAATGCCTGTCGTACTAAACAATTCCAGAGAATCAAAAGTATTTAGAAACAAAGGTGTATTAGGCCAAACATTTGAAAAAATGGAAATAAAGTAAAACCATTTCTTCCTGCTTTAAACAATTTTGAACAGGAAGTTTCCAATGAAGCTTTTTTAATGCTTGAGGTTGTGCAGTTTCCCTAACATTTTGTATACTGAGCAGTAAATTTAACATATTCATACTAAAATAGGAATACGAGTGTTTCATATATGTATACATATATTTTGTATGTCACTAATCAGCATGTTTTGCGTGCTTCTACTGGTATTTTTCATTCCAGCAATTGCGAAAAGTATAAAGCTTACAGAAGAAAAAACTTTTAAACAGAAAACCAGTCATTTTTTAAAAAAAATTATTTTATAACACAAAATATACTACAATGACTAGCGGTTCGGCATGCCACCCAAAAGGATACGCCAAAAAGCGTAGACACGGTTTTAATTCTTAACCGAGATCGAAAACAGTGAAGTACGCTAACAGTTTTGGACCATCCTCGAAATCAAATAAAGATAGAAGGATGGGAATCCACTGGCTGAGACAAAAAAGTTTTTCGAATTCAACATACTTGCAAAAAAGATTTGCAAAAGGCCAGGAGCTTAAAATGTTTCAGTCTTACGAGTCTGTAATAATTGCATTTTCAGGCGGTTTTATCAGTTGAAATTTCAGTATTACACATGAAGGAAAGTAAAATTACCCTAGGTACTATAACGAAAATTAATAGAGTGAAACTTTTGATGAAAGAACTAGCCAAATAAAGTTGTATCAAACTTATTTCTGCGACGTTAGTTGGTACCATCGGGTTTCTCTTAGGGCCCAAATAGGGACCGATGACAATAATTATTATCTTTGTTGTTTTCAAGATACAAAATGCAAGAAGAAGTTCATCAACAAGAGAAATATTACTTCTTTTCTTCTCAACACATTGACTAAAATTTTCACCAACATTCATTATCAAAAAATGGGCGAACAAAGTTTTTCGACCCGATCCGCCGCAGATTTAATCCAGCTTTTGCTTGCGACCTATGTAGCCTTTTAAAAACTATGGTACAATATTCTTTTAACCAACGCAAATGATTGTTGGTGGCTGTATGCAGCCTCCGAGACTCCGATGGTTCGCTCCTCACAATTTGGCCAAAACATCAATTCGGTAGTTTAGAATCAACAACACGCAGGCATTTATACCCTTAAATACAACAGATTTTTAGAAACAACAATTTGAAAATTGAACCGCATCCTTATTATGGTTGTTTACATAAAATTGTACATCATTAAAGTTAGTCAAACACTTTTTTAACTAAAACTGTGAACAAGGATTGGTGCAGGGGATTAAAACTGAAAAAAAAATTAATCCACTTGTCGTTGTGAAAATTATACCGTTTGTAATTGGTCTTTAACTTTCCTCTTTTTTCGTTATTTTAATTTGATTTGATTCTAATTCAAATCTTCTATATTTCATATCAAAAAATGAATCAAAACTTGCTGGTTATGACAAAAATATTGTCAAATTAAATATAATTTTTGTTTATTCTTTACTTACACCTTTCACAGTTTTTTATTTGTTCATATTTGCATCTACTAAATCCTGACTTAAAGTGTTGGCTGTATGATTTGTTAATCATGTTACAATCAGGATGAAACTGAGAGGTTAATTTTATAACTCTACTTTTCATCGTGGTGGGTTTTTGTGCAACACAAAAAATTAAAATTTGAATTGAGTAGGACACAAAAATCAACCATACTTAGCTTGTCTATGACATAAAACGTTCACATAATCATCCTCTGTAATAAAAAGAAAATAGAATATTAACAGGATATTTGATAACAGAGTTGGAAGCGATTATGAACTGTAAACTCTCAGTTAAAGTACACTAAATCAGAGACAGAAAAAGAAGAAGCTAGCATGGTGTCACTGAATTTTTAACAAGCAGAACCCAATCTATCAACTCGCAGCACAATTGCAACCTCGATTCCATAATGATGAGTGGTACCAGTATCAAGACAGCGAGTAGCAATTGGATGAGGTCGTCTATGACATCAATTACAAAAAGGATGAAGGAAAAGCTCTAAAAACAATTGAAAGGAAACAAATGATTCAAACTATTTCACTTTCTTTTAACAATTTGATTTCATCTGAAGTATAATGTCTTTCTCGATTATTTAACCTAACACCGTTTCACGATTTATAAACATAATTTGATACCAATGTTAATTTAAGTATCGAACAACCGTCTATCCAAAAAAGGGGTGAGTTGTAGTATTGCAAATACTACATGAACATAGACTTTCGTTCTAATTGGTTACAAAAGATTAGAGTGGACTTCTTTCCATTTTTAATTTGTCAACCCATTGATTACTGGTCCGATTTTTTTCATTCTTTCAAGGCTGAATTCTTTTTAAAATATTCAATTTTTTTCCACAAACTTTTTTGTCGGATATCAAAGAAAAAGTGTGTCGCCATAAAGGCTGACTGGATAAAATGCTCTGCTTTGAAAAGCAGACATTAGAGCGATAAGCACCTGGAGTCTAACAAAGAAAAAAAATAAAACACCTGCAAATCAGAGAAGGAATAAATAACGGCTTTTTAATATTAAAAACTTCAAAGATGACACTACTGAAAACTTTTCAAACATCTGGAAGATGAAATTTACCCTATGAAACAAAGTCTATGAAGATTAGAATTCGACGAGGTATTTTGAAGTAATCTTGCTTTAAAATTGGACCTGTCTAAAATCTTCATAATTTTTTTCCACTCTCATTTCAACTCGATCAGTCGAGTTAATCTTTTCCGGAAATACTTTTTTCTTTCTTTTGTTTCTTTTTATTTTATACACTCATTAAAATACAATCTTGGAATTTTTATAAGTTCCGGAAAAGTAAAAGCAGCAGCCCGGATCTAAACGAACTGATGACCCAATACTCTGAGAAGCATTAGGTGGCAACTCAATCAGCAATCTAGACGCGGACTACAGGCAAACGAAGTGTTAGTTTAAATGTAAAACTAGGTAATGACCCCATCCTCATTGGTACTAAATACAGTTGTTCATTACTTGTTTAAATCACTTATACTCAACTATCCATCATATTAGTTCATACTCTTTTCTAACAAGTTTTTTAAACCCTAACTACTGTCAAGAAGCTTGATGAATTAAGGTACTGAGGATTAAAAAAACTGAGGATTAAATACTAAGAAATTAAACAACAATGATCGCTTAGTAAAAACTGAACAGACATTAAGACTAAATAAAAATTGAAATGAAATCATGTGTCTAAAATTATAGGGCAGCACAAATGGCAGCATAGACGCAAGAGTGAGCAAAAGGATAACTGAAATACCAAATATGATTAAATTAAACCCTAAGCTACTTGGTATGCTGGGATCGGACGTGAACGGAGTTGATATTGCAATGATACAGGAGGATGGAAGATATAGATTAATTAATTGTAGAAAACTTGGTTGTGGCCAAATCTAGACCTTTGACCTTCAAGTATTATCAATAAGAATTAACATGTAACACAGTTGTCTTCCTAAGCTAACATTTAACACAGTGAATATATAGCAGAAATTTAAAAATGCTATTTAGAAATCCTGTGTTGGCAAAAAATCAAGTAGGAGCCGTAGCAAAGAGCTGCGGTTTCTCAAGGTACACCGACAGGTACACCGACACCACTAGGCGTTAATTTCATAAAAGTATTTTTATCCCTTCATTTTTCAGTATCAAGGTGCAAACTTATATTTACTTGATGTTTGATGCTTTATTTGTTCAATTTTTTTTTCCAATTTGTTCCTTTCTTTGTTTTATAACTTATTTTTAACGATTTTTGGACGAAGTTTATCACATTTTGGATTTGACCCAATTTCTGTAAGCAGACACTCTGGCAGACATTTGTCCAGACGATGGTCGGCAACCCTGTGCGCCGAAATTTACGACCCCGTAGAGACAATTGATTTTGTTGTTCTTCACGACATAAAGTGGTCCACCAGAGTCACCTTGAAAACAGCCATTTTTCATGTTTTTTTCTTGCGCATCAATTTTTTGAACCGCAAAAACCTGAATGAAGTGAACAGTATTGTGAGAAGATTTTCTTCAAAATTCAGAATGAATTTAGTTGTTTATTTGATTTTGTCGAGAACAAAAAAATCCCACACTTCCAACTTGATAAAAATTCACGTTGTATTGCCATAAAATTTGCACTATTTAATAATCAACAACCCGGGTTGACAAAAAATGCTTATCATACTATTTCACAATATGAAACAAATGCCTATCATGCTATTTCATTGACGAAAAAAATTACTATAAAAATATTATGATAAGCATTTTTTCCAGACTATGAAATATTATGATAGGCATTTTTTCCATACTATGAAATTGTATGACAAGCATTTTTTCCATAAATGAAAATACCATAACAAAATTGTTTTGAAATTTTTTGTTTCATCCGAACTTTTTGTCATAAGAAAGCCCATAGTGTAACTGGCAGTTACCACGCAGATAAACTGCAATTGGTGATTTTTGCCACTTAAGTTAAGTTTTACATTTTCACATGGAATTATATACCAAAAATGTAACTTTTTGGATATGGCTAGATATTTTTTGGTTTGAAAATTTGTTAGTTCAGAAAAAAATTTTGTTAGTTCAGAAAATTTTGTTAGTTCAGAAATTTTGAGATTTTTGGACTTTTTGTGTAAAAAACTCATCCTGGACTACCTTATAAACACAAAAAGTCGAATTTTGCATGCAAAATTTTTTTCACAAAAATTTATATTTGAGAACAAAAGCAAGTTTGCACCCGAAAAGGGATTAAAGAATTTTTACCTCAAATTTGTTTTGCTTATGAAAAAGTGCATGCATATCATACATTATTTATATCATATATAAAAATATTCTAATAAGCAATTTTTTGACCAAAATCAAAAACATGTTTTTATTGAGCAGAAGGATTCAAAAGATGGAATTAGAACAGAAAAATTAGAACTATAAACGTTTCAGAAAATTGTATGATAAGCATTTTTTCCATTGTCGCCATATATGAAATTGTATGATAAGCATTTTTCTTTTATGGAAGTCAACCCGGGAATATCACTTTTTCACTCCCCGCGCATTGGATTTCAGTTTTGAAAAATTACTTTTACTTTTACTTTCAACTCATAATTTAATGACATTTTGAATAGTATACAATGAGACGATGGAGACAAGAAAAAAGAAGTACCTTGACAAGTGGCTTGGGACTGATTCTTGTCCGTTGGCTGGGTGCACACTTGTTTTTTTGGACCCCGGAAGAAGGTTCCAAAGTGGCAGTTTCCTTGAGTTTCCTTCAGTTTAATTTTTTGAAGTTGCTTTGGAAAGTTGTATGTGTTTGCCTGAGTAAGACCCATCCCAACCGCATACAGCGATGCTGCCTTGTCCTTGTAATAGCTCTTTTTGCACATAGGTAGAACTTTTTTCTTGGAAACATAGTTCTTCGACTTCAGCTTGATGAGGGCAATATCATTTATATTCCTGTATATAAAAAATCGATCGTTGATTTTTTTTTGTGACGCAAAAAACAACAGCAAAAAAGAGAGGAAGACACACTTGTTTAGAGACAGATTCTGGTCCAATGCTTGACTTTTTTGAAAGAAGTCAAGCTGAAAAACTAAATGAAATATATATGTGAGTTATCAGAAATATTTTAAGGGCGGTTGACCAAAAGAGATAAAATAAAATGAAACCAATTGGGAGGAGGAATTAAACACCTGGGGGTACCTCCCGCTCATCCTAGTCGGCAATATCAACAGAAATCAATTATTGCAGATTAATGCTTCCGACCTATTTTTATCTTTCTCCTAGGGTGCCAACTTTCCATTCGACCCTTCCTGTCTATTTTTTTGTCTGAACTTAATTTATCATAGCCTCATTTCCCAAAAGTTTTTAATTAAAGAAAAAACATGACCATCTAAAAATGCCAAAAAAAAAATTTTGTTTTAAATATATTATACTTGACCTGAACGCGTTATTTACTTTATCAGATGATGAATTTTTTGTCCTTAACAGCAAAACAGACTTTAACTCTTGCTTCGACATTACAACTTGGGCTTTTTCCATTTTATCAGACTATTTGTTCAAATTTATTTCTGAACTGCAAAAAACGTCCGCGATGATAAAAGACCAATTATTCAGAAAGTTTATTTCAAGCAAATGCCGTGTGAACCCTTTTTAAACATTGTACGAGAGGATGACAAACTGAAACTGAGTGGAATTAATATTCCAGTTCAATATAGTAGTTTTTGAGACTCTTTTCCAGTTTCCGGCTCTTTTTCCCCCACCTTACACAAGCATCAGTTTTATGATCTGAGGAGTGGTATTACAAGGTTGATTATAAAGATCAAATATGTTTGCCATGACCTAATCAGTCTGCATGTCAATTTTCACGACAATCTGAGGCTCTTTTTCCTTTTTCCCCCACCTCACACAAACATGAATTTTATGGTCTAACGAGTGGTTTTACAAGAATAATTATGAAGACCAAATATGTTTGTTATGGCCTATGATCAGTCTGCTTGTCAATTTTCATGACAATCGGACAAAGTGAACAGTAGTTTCAAATTGAAAAATTTGCAGGTGGGGGGAAAAGGAAAAAGAGCCCAATCGGACAATGTGAACAGTAATTTGAATTATAAAAATTTGCACGGGAAAAGGAAAAAGAGCCCAGTTTCCCATCCCCCTCGAAAAATTACAAAATAAAACTATTCAAAAATTGGGCTCTTTTCCACTTTCCCACCCCCATCTTAAAATTTCAAAATAAAGCTGTTCAAAAATTGTTCACACGGCTTATTAAATTTTCGAAATTTATTAAATTTTCGAAAAAATCAAAGGGGGGGGGGGGGGGGAACTGGAAAAGAGCCAAAAATTGTTGACACGGCATTTGTTCACCTGTTTGTTCACAATGCAGTTTATAACATAAAAAGTCATTTTAAATAGACTTTCATATATTGAATTTCAGGAAATATCAAAGGGGGACTGGAAAAGGGCCGTTTTGGACAACCAATTTTTTCGATTACCAAAGAATTAACAAACTACTTCCACCACTGATATGGATGTTATTGGACGGGAGAGGGTGTAAAATTCCGAGAGATTACGTAAAAAATGTTTTTCGGTCTTTTTACGAAAAATCCGTTTTTACATACTTAACATCAAAATATTGCGCGTCACATTATCAAGCGTATTATTGCCACACTTATAAAATCATATGTTTTGGTAATTTTTGTTGTTCACATGAAAGGACGTGGTGGGTCCAGAAAAAAACTAAAGCTTCTTACTTTTCTTCGTCGTAGTCGTCCTGTGTCCAGAACTGTTTCACGCTGTACTTTTTACCCGAGCCATATTGATGTGGTTTATGGTACTTCTGGAAGACCACCTTTACTCCTGTCGAGCGATAGCCGCCTTTGATGAGGCAATGGGCTGCTGTTAAGACGTATTTTGTTGAGATAAAAGTTCCTCCGCAAATACCACCTCGTAGTTGATCAGTGGTAACGCCAATGTAAAACGGCTTGTATGAAGTCGCTTTTCCATTTATGATAGCTCTCTTCGAGATCTCAGATGAACCTAAGATCAGCAAAAAAGTTGCAAAAGTTGAAACAACAATTAACATTTTTAGGACTGTTTTAGATCAGACAAATGAAAAATAAGCTTTCAAAATGAAATATTTTCAAGTTGCATTTTTTTGAAAAACAATTTCCCGTAATATTTGTTTTCTTCAAGCAAAAATCAAATGTTTCCCGCGAAAATCTTTATTTTCTTAAACATATTTTAAAATCCCAATTTCAGTTCGCATTTTCTTTTAAAACCCCAGCAACTCAAAGTCAACAATCATAAAAGTTGTGGCTCTTTTCCAGTTTCCCCCCTTTCAAATTGAATTTTGAAAAGCTTGCTCAACGTTTTAATAATGCAATGAAGCTTGGCGTGATGAACAATTCCACAATTTTGAACAGATTTTTTCTTCATACTCTACAGCGTAACACCACGCATTTAGCCGTGATGACACAAAGAGCAAGCACAAAACTCGGTATTTTGAACGAGGGGAATTGGAAAAGAGCCAAAATCGTTGGCTCTTTTCCGTTTACCCACTTTTCAAATTAGCTTTTGACTCTTTTCCAGTTCCCTCCCCTTCAAAATACCCGAGTATTATGTTTGTTTTACGTGTTATTACGGCTAAATGTTACGCTTTAAAGTATGCAGAACAAATCTGTTCAGAATTGTCGATTTGTTCACCACGCAAAATTTCATTGCTTTATGCTTAAGTTAAATAGATTTTCCAAAAATGAAATTCAAAGGGGGGTGGAACTGGAAAAGAGCCTAGTTTTTTAATTTAAATTTTTCGCTGGGAACAGAAGAAAGCTGAATTTTTTATAGGGTCATCAACTTAATACTACACTAAGTTCAGAAATCAACAAAAAATGTACATACCTTTTTTCATAACGTTTAAGAAATATTAAAACATCAGGAGCTTAAAGAGCATAATTTGAGTTATAAGTCTGATCTTACTTCAACAGGTAGCCTAAGCAAGCAGAAATTTACTTTGGCTAAGAAAAAATTGTAGCTTAAATGAATTGAAGAAAAAAATTTGACCAAAACTTAGATTTAAAATTGCTAAAATTATTGTTTTTTGTTCTGTATACTGCCTGTATGATGGAAATTATATCTACATCACTACATCACAAACAAAGAGGTCAATCAAAAAATTCAAAAATTTGCCCTGGTTTCTGTAGCTTTTTTCATAATTGAAAATCAAATATAGGTTTTAGTGCGTTTGTTCAGGTGGAGTAGACATATTTGTAAAAAAAAAGGATATTTTTGCAAAATTAAAGTAAGATATTGTTTTTGGGCATGATATATAAATGTTTTCTGAGATATTTATCAGCATTTTTAGGATAAGCCTACAGTGCGAGAATATTTATTTTAAAACCATCGAAGTAACTAACTAAATTAACAGAAATCAACGAACAGAATGATAGTATTCAAAACGGATGTTTTTTTATCAGAAAAATTAAATCTGAAATCACTAATTTTGCAATGAAATGGGTGCGTCCAAACTAGTTTTGAGTAATAAGTTTTTCACCGTAACATATGGTTGTAAACTTCATTTTCATGATACCAATTTTAACTTAAAAAAACTACAATCTATAAGTCTACAATTTTATCTATTCAGCTCTGCTGATTGCTTTGAGATCTCCCTTTGGCAATCTTGATGATAAATTAACGATTTTTTAACATATCTCATAGTGTAACTTAAACAGTTGTAAAAAATAAAGTTGAAGTTTTACAAAATTTATCGCACAATGGAAGAAAACGTGTCCCACTTAGTTTTCAGAACAAAATTGACATTAGAAAAAATTGGTGATTTCGACTGATCTCAGAAAATCATGGACACCAAATTGGAGAAAAAAGTCTTTTCAATAATGCTATTACATATTTTTTCAATAATATGTAATATGTCATATCAATTACATTTCAAGCGCTTCACTCAAAAAAAGCACATCACTATATATTACACCGGAATACGCAAACTCAGCTATGGCAATTTTAGCTTTCCCAGTCATAAGAGTTTTCAAGTTTGTCAGCTTGACGTCAGCGCTCAAACGCTCAATGTCGACAGCGCATACAAATTGGCCGAACCATTTGTTACAATGTAGAGGATTACTGATGCACTATAAGAATTTCTCATCCTTATGGTTCTTTCTTATAATCTCAGCGAGGTCTTCGCTGGTTACAGACTTTTTTTTGCTATTTGGCAGATAAGGCGGCTTGATTCGAGCAAAGTAATTTTTTTGCATGGACGTTATGAAAATTGAAGCCTCTATCTCATGGACCACGAAAACGTTTGAGTAGCGTGTTAGAGTACTCACACTCCGGCTAGTAGAAGACTGTTTCACCGCTAGTTTACGGAAAATTTGGCTTGGAATATTCAAAAGTCGGGTTTATGATGCTTAAAATTGTGATTCTTCAAGACGGCTGAGCTAGATTTAGACTCTAATTAATTCGAGTGTTTTATTTGAAATCCCCCGGCAGCACAATGGACTTAATGGACGTTTGCGGAACATGCGGATTGCATTGAAAGTATTGATGGAATCAAACATTCTGGGATGTAGAATGAAACAAGTTTGCGATTTGGTAATAATGTCATGAACCTGACAATTTTGAGATAAAATTGTAGGTTGAAAAAATGGATAACAAACGAAAGGTTCACAATCAGCAGCACTAATTGACGCTTCGTTGTTTTGTGCAATCTAAAATTGTCTTTTGTTGTGTATACCCAGCTTTCTGTCATTTGAATTTCGGCCTGACGCTCCTAGGGCTAGTACAACAAATTTGCCTTCTCTTTCATGTCTTCAAGAATCGCAGTTTATGTCACAGTGGCTTCGGTCAATTTAATTCAATTTTGTTTGTCCAATTTTAACTATGGTTTCTTCTCTTTCAAGTAATAGTCAACCTCATTTTGTTACTGTACTTGTTCACAGCGTAATGTTAGAATTTTCAGCTCTTGACCGTTTTTTGCAAGACGTCATTGATGACGCAGATAAGTACTTTGATGAAGAGTCTTTAATTATTTGACTTTTTTGTGATCTGCTAAGGGTCTGTTTGGCATCGAGTTAGCTTCGTACTTTTAATCAAATTTTCATAAGTTTTGCATGCTAAAAGCTTAAACTAATGTTCCAAGGCCGCTTCGTTGGATTTCCGATGGTTGAAAAATAGGATTTTTTCATTTTTGGAAACGGTTTTTTTCAACGAACCTTTTTTTTGAAGCTATTGCTTAATCTTTACAGTGCGGTCTTTCCTCTTAATGACCTCAAGCACGCACTCATCGTTCATGGCAAGCTGTTTTTCAAGCTACATCAAGCTATCACAAGACGGTTGACATAATCGGTCGCGTCGGATGCCTGTGCTGGTGAAAAAGATGAAGGTATGGGTTAACAGGGAAAGTGTGCATGAGGTCCGATGTAAGAGGAAACTTTCCGGGTAAGCATAGAAGGGTCCGTAGCCATCATATACTGAGTGACTGCTCTGCGCGTTAGACAACCCCTTGGAAAAAGACCTAAGTAAAAAATTGGTAAAATGCACCGACTCGAAATAATTCTGCATAAGCGATTGAAATGCTATGGGCAACATTATCTGGCCTATTAACTTAACGTTAACAAGTAGAAGATGCTTGCAATTCAACGCAAATATATAAGTTTTAGTTGCCGTGGATGTATTTTAACAAACAAACTTAGCCAAAAGTGAAATCGAGGGGCAGATTCCTGTAAAGTTTGGAGAATATTGTCTGTTCCTTCTGGGTGACAAAAAAGATTCGCCTTTATCTGGTTGCTAAAGTTGTTTAAATGCCAATTTAAATGCACAGCGGAAAAACATTGAAAACTTTTGCTGAATTGATTACTAATATATTTGTTAATTAAGTCATGCCACAAAAAATTATCCTTCCTGGAAGCTAATTGTGTTTTTCTAAAAGAGTTTTTTCGGCTGAACAATTTCCTTGCAACTCATTTCTCAGTTTCCGGAGTTGAGCTTGTATACCAGAAGACAGAAGGCGTGCTGCGTAGATGTTCGAAACGCTACAATAAGTAAGTTATAAGAAAATAAAATACAACATCAAAAAAAACTATTTATTGCAAGGTCTATTTATTAACTGTACGATTATGTCTATGTGAACATATAATAAACACTCATTGGTTACGGGCTTAGGCAAAACGTTTACCTTTTGAAACGTATGCGTGCCGGATCGGAAGCTGATTGGTTGAAATTATTGATCTGAAGTTAAGACAACCCCTAGGATTGAAGCCTGAGGTAACAAATCAATCCAAAGCAACGCAGACAACTATGGCCAAAAATGGGCATTGAAGTTAGGATAATCTTTTGGGGGTCGATATGCGATGTTTCGTTAATGAACTGAATAAAAAAACTGATATTTTTTGTACGCGTTCAGTCAACTGTTATAAGTATCAAACAAACATAGGAAGCAAAACCTGAGGCAAGAAATTGGCTCAAAACTCATTTAACAAACAGAAATCTGGGAAATAAATCAAACAACCCTACGAAGCAAAACTTGAGGCAAAAAATTTGTTCAAAACTTATTTAAGAAACAGAATTGCGCATTTTTGAATAAATTTTTGTCAAACTTTTCTGGGGTATTCAAAACGTTGTTTAACATCCTTCAAAGAATATTTTGTGAAAATTTTTTTAGGTTTCAATATCGGATCCCATCTTGTTTTCAAAGGCCTTGTATAGATTGTTTTTCCTGACAACCCTTTGTTGCTGGAATCGTATGTTGACTTAGAAGAAAAGTCCTTGAACTGGATTCCAGAAATCAATGAAGTAACAAAATAAAAAAAACGTATGGGTCCTTTTTTACCGTTGAGATGATTCTGAAGGCGGAAAATAGTTGGCAACAAAAAAAATCAAAATTTATAAGGGCCATAATTCGATCAATTTTTGAGGTTAAAAAAATCCTTTTTCCCATAAATCACCCTACTTCCCGAGAAAGTTCTTTTTTTTACCAATAGAAGAGACGTTTTTTCAGTGAAAGTACCTCCTTTCCCTAATTACCTGATTAATTTCGGACTTTATTCTAGCCGCGGCATCATGTTTTTTTTTGACGAGAGAACAGTCGTTTAAATTGGAAAAACATGAAAAATTGGCTCTTTTTCCTTTTCCCCCCACCTGCAAAATTTTACATGTAAATTTGTCGACCACATTGTCTGATTAAAAGGAAAATTTAAGTATAGACTAATAAGGCCACGACAAACATATTTTGTCTTCATACTCTGCCTCGTAAAACCACTCGTTACACTATGTTTCGAAGCTTGTGTGAGGTGGGGGGAAAAGGAAAAAGAGCCCAAGAAATTTATTCAAATTTAGGGTTTGCAGAATAGTCGATAATTTTTTTTTGCATAAATCAGCCTTATAATAGACAAGCTTTTCACGTTTTGGCAACTTACGCGTTATTATAGTGGAAAACATTGACAAAAGTTTATGAAATTTTTGACCGTAAGAGTCGCCCTCTCGCACATTTATTTTTTTCTTTTTTTATTTGTTTCACGAGCTATAATGGCTGAACACTTTATGTCATGATGTCAGGTTTGAAAAACAAACGAATTCACAATAATTAGTTTGTTGACCGTTCAAAATTTGAGGCTCTTTTTCCTTTCCCCCCAACTCATACGACCATCAATTTTTAGGTCTATCGAGTGGTTTTACAAGGTTAATTATGAAAACCAAATATGTTTGTCATGGGCTAATTAATCTGCATGTCAATGTTCATGACAATTGGACAAGGTGAACAGTAAAATTAATTTAAACAATTTGCAGGTGCGGGCAAAAAACAAAGAGCCCCAAAAGTGTACTGTGAACTGAAAACTGAAGAATTCGCGGGAGGTATTTTGCATGACTCTTACAAAATTTGCGGGAAGGATTGCTTTAAAATTCAATGCAATTGGATTTATTTCATTTCAAATCTTCTGTAGCCTGGGTTTCATTAAAAATTGTCCTGTAAATTTTGCTTTTTGTGTCATTTATTTCATTTTTTTTTGTTGAATTTTGGTTCATTCGAGATTCCGAAGAGAGCTATCATAAATGGAAAGGCGACTTCATACAAACCATTTTATATTGGCGTTACAACTGATCAACTGCAAGGTTCTGTTTGCGGAGGAACTTTTATCTCGACTAAATATGATCTAACAGCAGCACACTGTCTCATCAAAGGTGGCTATCGCTCGACAGGAGTAAAGGTGGTCTTCCAGAAGTACCATAAACCACATCATTATGGCTCGGGTAAAAAGTACAACGTTAAACAGTTTTGGACGCATAGCGACTACACCGAAAAAGGGTACGAAGTTTTGCCTCTTTTTCGTCCCGGATCATCATACAAGTTCCACGCGTGACAATACGAGTCACGACACTATGATGCATAATTTCACGACACGTTTGTTGATTTTACGGCGCGTAGTATTTTGACGATAAAGGCGAACAAAATGGGGACTCATTTCAGTTTCCCATCTTCTCATATAACGACCAAAAAATATTCTGCACCCGCGCGCATCTTTAATTGCTTTTTTGGTCTGAACTCTTTTGGTCTGAACTACATTGGAAGAATACGGAATATTTTTGCTCGGTGAGTTTTTTTATTCAGTCATTTTTCACCGATTGAAATAATAGTTTTCAACTGATTTTTTTTTACTCCATCGAAGAAATCAACTTCTTGTGTAAAAGTTCAAAAGATAAAAGACATTTTACCTCCAATTAGTTTCTGTAAGGTTCTTGGGGTTTCAAAATTGCCAAGTTTGCCATGTTCTGGACTTATTTATGCGCACCCGTACCAGAAGATTTTTTTTGCAAGATTTGAAATTCTTTATTTCTTGCATTAGCTGATTCTCAGATCTGAGTTTCTCTATTTTACATTAAAATAAGAATTTGAAACTTTTTGATCTGAAAATTGGATTTGAAGTAGAAAAATTTAGATCTGAAATTACCATGAAAAACAAAAATTTGCATCTAAAATTAGATCTGAAAAACCCTTTGTCAAATTATAATTTATGCATTTAGAGCAAACACTTAAAATGTTTTTGATGTTTATGTAATACAGAATTCTGTTGAGAGTAACTAGCAGCAAAAAAAAACAACTTCGGAAAAACTTCACAAACAGTTTTTTTTTAAAGTTTTGTTCAACTGTGATAATAAGACTCCAAAAACTGTTAGAATACCTGTCAATTTTGTTAAATTTCATGCGCTAGTTATGTGTTTCCTATGTTTATATCATGCTTTGGGAAACATAGTTTGGCAGTCTCTCATTGCACACTTTGAAGAATACCTGCTAGTAGCTAGCAGAAACTAGCAAACAGAAAAGTATCAAAATATCAAAGAATTGAGTCAGAATCATTGTTTTTTTTCAGAACTGAAATAACCGAGAAAAACTAAATTTTAGATCTGATATTATTTCTGAAATAGAACATTTTAGATCTGAAACAACCAGAAAAACAAATTTTCCGATCTAAAATTAGATCTGAAAAAACCATTTCTAAATTATCCAAGCGTTATTTCAACACTTCACAACCATTTTATATCTGAACTTTAGATTTGAAAAAAAATTATTTCAGATATGAATTAGAACATTTACTAGTAGGAGCGCTTTGCAGAATTTGATCATACTGCTGAGACTGTAACGCGAATTATTAATGCGCGGTAAATTATCCCTCACATTAAAATCGTTCCAAATTGAATTGAGGCTAGTTCATCATATCGGTCGTAATAATTTCATACCACTCAACAATTCACACTTTGATTTTGTACAAAATGTATAGGTTTTCAATATTTTTTCTAAGAACACTTTTTCGATACGGTTTAAGGGACAGGCAGATTATTCAGGGCTTTGCCCTGATATACCAGCAGTATTGCTACTTGTAGTCTCCAGCAAAAAACCTCTACATAGCTCAAAAAAATTGTTTAATAGTAATTTTGCTGGTTCAAAAAGAACTAGTTGAAAAAGGAATCAGATTTCGGCTCTTTTCCTGTTTTTTGTTTTCTTGTAAAACTTCTAAAAAGGGATATTTTTTTCTTTCCCCCACCTCACTTAAACATTAATTTTATGGCGTAACGAGTGGTTTTAAAAGGTAAATATGAAACTCAAATATGTTTGTCATGGCCTAATTAGTCTGCATGTCAATTTTCATGACAATTGGACAATGTGAACAGTAATCACAAATATAAAAATTTGCAGGTGGGGGAAAAAAGAAAAAGAGCCCAAAAAAGTTGTTAAAATGGGTACGGTCAGAAATATTTGTAGCAACTGTTCATATGTCGATGTGACATTGCTTGCACAGCTTAGAACATCAAAAGTTACTTTGAATAACTTAGCAATAAACTTTGTTCATTTAGGCACAGTAATGATTTTGCCCTGATTAAGTTGAAGTCGAAGAGTTACGTTTCCAAGAAAAAAGTTCTAGATATGTGCAAAAAAAAGCTATCACAAGGACAAGGCAGCCTATCTCTATGTAGTGGGGATGGGTGTTACTCAAGGAAACTCAAACTACTTTTCAAAACAACTTAAAAAAATTAGGCTAAAGGAAACTCAGGGAAACTGCTACTTTAAAAGCATCTTCAACCCGAAAAAACAAGTTTGCACTAAGCCGACGGACAAGTATCAGACCCAAGCCACTTGCCAAGGTTGCTCTTTTTTCTTGTCCCCATCGTCACTGTTCTCAATTTCAGTATCGCTGTGATCTGTTTATTATATCAATCTTATATTATTTTCAATTTTTAAATATTTGATTTTTTCTAAAACGCGAAAATGAAATCTGTAAAAAGAAACAAACGAATGTGTTAGCGTTAGCAACCGATTAGTTTTTAGTGCAATTTTTGCATGTTTGTTGGAAAACATTGTTTTTAAAAAATCAAAAGTTTTCTGCACAAAAAAAAACAACACCAAAATTTGATGCGCAAGGAATTAGATAGCAATTGATTTGAAAAAAAATGACTCTGGTGGACCCCTCTATTTTGTGAAAAACAAAAATCAAAAACTCTCTATGTGGTAAAATCGTTCCAAACTGAATTGAGGCTAGTTAGTCATATCGGTCGTAATAATTTCATACCACTCCACATTTCACACTTTAATTTTGTCCAGAATGTATAGGTTGTCAATATTTTTTCTAAGAACATTTTTTCGATACGATTTAAGGTACAGTCGGATTATTCAGGGCTTTGCCCTGATATACGAGCAGTATTGCTACTTGTAGTCTCCAGCAAAAAACCTCTACATAGCTAAAAAAAAATTGTTTAATAGCAATTTTGCTAGTTCAAAAAGAACTAATTGAAAAAGAAATCAGATTTCGGCTCTTTTCCTGTTTTTTGTTTCCTTGTAAAATTTCTAAAAAGGGATATTTTTTCCTTTCCCCCACCTCGCTCAAACATTAATTTTATGGTGTAACGAGTGGTTTTACAAGGTAAATATGAAGACCAAATATGTTTGTCATGGCCTAATTAGTCTGCATGTCAATTTTCATAACAAACGGACAATGTGAACAGTAATCACAAATATAAAAATTTTGCAGGTGGGGGAAAAAAGAAAAAGAGCCCAAAAAAGTTGTTAAAAATGGGTACGGTCAGAAATATTTGTAGCTACTGTTCATACGTCGATGTGACATTGCTTGCACAGCTTAGAACATCAAAAGTTACTTTGAATAACTATTCGCATGAAAGCCTCAAATTTTTGAATAGCAAGTTAAAAGCCCGTTTTCGTTGTGGACAAGAAATTTATCAGCTGGTACGCTATTTTTGATGTTGATGACTTTCGAATGACTTATAACAATTACACTTTTTGTCAAGTAATTTTAGGAAAATGCGAAAGGACTATGAATAAAAAGTTATTGCTTTCGTAAGACTTTTCTCCGTAGAATTAGCTCATTGGACGAAAACCTATTCCTAAAGAAGTGTTTCGTTCAATTCTACTCCCCTGATTTTTTTGCTGATGTTTATTTGCGTCACGACAAAACTTAGCAATAAACTTTGTTTCATTTAGGCACAGTAATGATATTGCCCTGATTAAGTTGAAGTCGAAGAGTTATGTTTCCAAGAAAAAAGTTCTAGCTATGTGCAAAAAAAGCTATTACAAGGACAGGCAGCATCTCTCTATGTAGTGGGGATGGGTGTTACTCAAGGAAACTCAAACTACTTTCCAAAACAACTTCAGAAAATTAGGCTAAAGGAAACTCAGGGAAACTGCTACTTTAAAAGCATCTTCAACCCGAAAAAACAAGTTTGCACTAAGCCGACGGACAAGTTTCAGACCCAAGCCACTTGCCAAGGTTGCTCTTTTTTCTTGTCCCCATCGTCACTGTTCTCAATTTCAGTATCGCTCAATTTCAGTCTGTTTATTATATCAATCTTATAATCTTATCAAACTTAATTAAGCTGTAAAAGTCAAAACTACAGCAAAGAAAACCTTTTACAGAAAAACAGAGGTTTATTGGCTTTTTTCACTCCCCCAGCCTCCACAATTGATTTTCAACTTTTATAATTTATTTAAACATTGTCATATTGCATTGAATTTTGGCATGGTGAGCAAACTAGCTATTGTGAACCAATTTTGTCTTCATACTTCACATTATGATACCACATATACAGTCTTTATAGCGCGTAAAACAGCTATAAACTGTAAAATTTGAAGCGTCGGTTTTTTCATTTTCCCAACCCTTGCCTTTTTCAATCGAATTGATGCACTGCAGTCTTGATATAACGCTAAAAAGTTACATAAACTACGTCCTTTTAGCCTTCAAAATTTCAGTACTTAACAGCAGGTGTTTTTTTCTCATCCCGAGCTAGCTTTGTGTATAGAAAATGAGGTGAGAACTAAAATTAGGATCTTTTGAGAACCACTTTGCCTAAAAAATTTGAATTTTTGAACTTTTTTATTTTGCTTCACCTCTTAACTTTTACCGATCGCTCTAAAAGCTGACCATGCGGACTGATAGAACTGAAATTTAATCGTTACTTCAAAAAATGGCTTTTTTTCCTTTTTTCCCCAACACGAATTTTCACTATGATTTCTCTGTTCTGATTGTCTGATTTTTACAAAATTTGGCAAACAAATTTGGTGGATCTAGTTTTATAAAATCACCTTGTTAGGTCAGAAAAAAAAGAGCCAAGTTTTGTCTTGAAAATGATACAACACTGTTCGTATCAGGGCAAAGCCCTGAATGTTCCGACTGCCTTTTTAGGTCTAAGAAGCAGTAATAACATGAAAAGCAAAAATGTATAAAAAAAGAAAATAAAAGAAATAAATTGAAAAGCATTTTGTAAAAAAAAATTTAAAATTTATGTAAAAACATCCCCCCATACGTCATATTAAGTACAAATTGATAGATTTTGCTCCTATTAACAAATCAATTATGCATATAAGCTTCCTCGAAACAATTTGGAAGGATTTTTAAGACGGATTAAATCTCGCTTACGCGTTAATAGCGCGAAATTTATCGCGCGTTAATTGTCCCAAATCGGCCAAAATGGAATTATTTAAATCCCCATGAATTCACGAAAAATAATCAAAGGTGAAATATCTTTTCAAATTTAAGCTCAAGTCATCAATACCTTTGAATGATGCAAAAAATACGTCAAAAATGGCTAGTTAAAAAGTCGAAATTTGTCTGAAGAAAAAAACTCACCCCGAGCACAATTATTTCGTTATTTTCGTATCGAATAGCTGTTGCATCGCTGTGGAAAAAAGTATTTTTCAGCGCCAAATTTTTGATGCCGATGTATCATCATTGTCTGTCTGCTGATTAATCTCTGACAAATAATGTATTTAATCCGACTTTTGATACGAAAGTGATGGAATATTTCAGACAAATTTCGACTTTTTAACTAGCCTTTTTTGAAGGAAATTTTTAAAATCATTCGACAAGTTTTGTTGTCCTGAATTCAAATTTGAAAAAATATTTCACCTGTGATCATTTTTCGTAAAGTTACGGGGGTTTGAAGATTGCCATTTTGGCCAATTTGGGACAATTAACGCGCAATTTATTTCGCGCTATTAACGCGTAAGCGGAGAGTTAATCCGTCTTAGAAATCGTTCCAAAGAATTGAAAGAAGCTTGTTTGCCATGATTTGTTTATTTAATTTTATTTCTTTTAATTTTTAATGTTATTACTGCTCCATAATCTTTAAAAGGCAGTCGGAACAATCAGGGCTTTGCCTTGATACGAGCAGTCTTTTTTTTATTGCTGATTTATTGATGAAATAGTTCAAAAATAGTTCAAAAAATGCATCGAAAAGCACTAAAGCGTAGCTAAAACGTGCAAGCCTCAAACTTTTACAATGTTCATTCTTCTGAGATCATGTTCACAATGTTCATTTTTTAATGTAAACACGGCTTTCGTATCACAACAAAAGTTTACAAGTTGTTTTTTTTTCAAAGACTCGGGTGATTTTGAAATGAATGTTGTATAAAAACTCTGTGGGATATCTTTTGTTTAAAAAAATGCAAAAAAAAATACTGCTTTTCAAAAAATTTTTGTAATAAAATCTAATTGAGTTTCATGAAGAAGCAGTACTAGAAATCTGCATTTGGATTTTTTACCAACAGTTTTGTACAGTTTTAGAAACAATATAGATTCAACAAAAAAGTACTGCCTATTTGCAAAAAGAGTTATTACAAAGACGAGGCAGCATCTCTTTATGTAGTTGGGATGGGTGATACACAAGGAAACTCAAACTACTTTCCAAAACAACTTCAGAAAATTAGGCTGAAGGAAACTCAGGGAAGTTGCTATTTTACAAGTATCTACAATCCAAAAAAGCAAGTGTGCGCTCAGGCAACAGACAAGTATCAGTCTCAAATCATATGATATGTCAAGGTTTCTCTTTTTTTTTGTCTCCACCTGCGCATTTTCCGAAATTATCAACGCTTTCTGGCTTTTAAAATCAATTCAATTTTTTTACTGACGCCCATTCTGGCAAAACTTGGGAATCTTTTTCCAATTTTACCACCAGTCTAGACGTTGAACTAGTATAGCTTGATATATGGCCAATAAAAATTAAATTTTGATGCAAAGTAATTGTTAAATTGTTCAATCAGAATAGTTTTTAAAGTGAGAGTTCAATTTAGGGTCATGACGTAGAAAAATGTCAAATACGGTACAGTTCTTTGTGTTTTCCCCTTCTCGAGGTAACTGATATTTTTTTACAGAAATTAAATAGATATTTGCGTTTAGGGTAGCTCATTTTAGTAGGACCAATTTCAGTGATTGAAATAAAAGTTATGAAGAAGAATTATGGTAGCAATGACTAATTGTTATATTTAAAAATCGGGAAACTTTCAGGCAGTAGGATCATTCAGACCTTTACCTTCAATTGATACGCGCAGTCATGTATATTTTTCAATTTATGTCAAGTGGTGACGCTCCATCACAAACATGTTTCATAACAATAAATTTTCAATTTTAATAAGTTTGATTTTGAGCATTTCGGGAGAAAAGGAAAGATTGTTCAAGATTTCTGTGATTAAAAATTTCTGTTTGGTTGATTGATATATTTCTGTGTAAATTACCGACAACTATTTGTAGTGGTGCACTACAAAAATTATACTTAATGAATGTATCTGAATATTGACATTAAATTATAACAACTTTATCCTGTAAGTTTTGGGTAAAGTGGTTTATTTTAACTTTCTTTTTACTTCTGAAACTTCCAAAGAGATATTCTGTGACATTTTTATTGAATAAGCAAAAAAACGTACAAACAAAAAACGTGTTCCAAAAATTGTGTTTATTTCAAGATGGCTATTGAAACAAACGGCTATTGAAAACAACAAGATGGCTATTGTAAGGGAGAAACCCCAAGGGTGCTGACTATCTTTTCACATCGATGTAAAAGCTATCGTTGGAAACAATTCCTAACAAAAATGACCGGAAAACTTGTCCTGTAAATTTTGCGTTTTGTGTCATTTATTTCAATTTTTTTGTTGAATTTTGGTTCATTCGAGATTCCGAATAGAGCTATCATAAATGGAAAGGCGACTTCATACAAACCATTTTATATTGGCGTTACAACTGATCAACTGCAAGGTTCTGTTTGCGGAGGAACTTTTATCTCGACTAAATATGTCCTAACAGCAGCGCACTGTCTCATCAAAGGTGGCTATCGCTCGACAGGAGTAAAGGTGGTCTTCCAGAAGTACCATAAACCACATCATTATGGCTCGGGTAAAAAGTACAACGTTAAACAGTTCTGGACGCATAGCGACTACACCAAAAAAGGGTACGAAGTTTTGCCTCTTTTTCGTCCCGGATCATCATACAAGTTCCACGCGTGACAATACGAGTCACGACACTATGATGCATAATTTCACGACACGTTTGTTGATTTTACGGCGCGTAGTTTTTTGACGATAAGGGCGAACAAAATGGGGACTCATTTCAGTTTCCCATCTTCTCATATAACGACCAAAAAATATTCTGCACCCGCGCGTATCTTTAATTGCTTTTTTGGTCTGAACTCTTTTGGTCTGAACTTTATTGGAAGAATACGGAATATTTTTGCTCGGTGAGTTTTTTTATTCAGTCATTTTTCACCGATCGAAATAATAGTTTTCAACTGATTTTTTTTACCCCATTGAAGAAATCAACTTCTTGTGTAAACGTTTAAAAGATAAAATACATTTTACCCCCAATTAGTTTCTGTAAGGTTCTTGGGGTTTCAAAATTGCCAAGTTTGCCATGTTCTGGACTTATTTATGCGCACCCGTACCAGAAGATTTTTTTTGCAAGATTTGAAATTCTTTATTTCTTGCATTAGCTGATTCTCAGATCTGAGTTTCTCTATTTTACATTAAAATAAGAATTTGAAACTTTTTGATATGAAATTTGGATCTGAAGTAGAAAAGTTTAGATCTAAAATTACCATGGAAAACAAAAATTTGCATCTAAAATTAGATCTGAAAAACCCTTTGTCAAATTATAATTTATGCATTTAGAGCAAACATTTAAAATGTTTTTGATTTTCATGTAATACAGAATTCTGTTGAGAGTAACTAGCAGCAAAAAAAACAACTTCGGAAAAACTTCACAAACAGTTTTTTTATTAAAGTTTTGTTCAACTGTTATAATAAGTTTCCGAAAACTGTTAGAATACCTGTCAGTTTTTCCAAATTTCATGCGCTACTTATGTGTTTCCTATGTTTATATCATGCTTTGGGAAACATAGTTTGGCAGTCTCTCATTGCACACTTTGAAGAATACCTGCTAGTAGCTAGCAGAAACTAGCAAACAGAAAAGTATCAAAATATCAAAGAATTGAGTCAGAATCATTGTTTTTTTTCAGAACTGAAATAACCGAGAAAAACTAAATTTTAGATCTGATATTATTTCTGAAATAGAACATTTTAGATCTGAAACAACCAGAAAAACAAATTTTCCGATCTAAAATTAGATCTGAAAAAAAAACCATTTCTAAATTATCCAAGAGTTATTTCAACATTTCACAACCATTTTATATCTGAACTTTAGATTTGAAAAAAAAATTATTTCAGATTTGAATTAGAACATTTACTAGTAGGAGCGCTTTGCAGAATTTGTTCATGATGCTGAGAGCGTAACGCGAATTATTAATGCGTGGTAAATTGTCCCTCACATTAAAATCGTTCCAAATTGAATTGAGGCTAGTTCATCATATCGGTCGTAATAATTTCATACCACTCAACAATTCACACTTTGATTTTGTACAAAATGTATAGGTTTTTTGAATATTTTTTCTAAGAACATTTTTTCGATACGGTTTACGGGACAGTCAGATTATTCAGGGCTTTGCCCTGATATACCAGCAGTATTGCTACTTGTAGTCTCCATCAAAAAACATCTACATAGCTAAAAATATTGTTTAATAGTAATTTTGCTGGTTCAAAAAGAACTAATTGAAAAAGGAATCAGATTTCGGCTCTTTTCCTGTTTTTTGTTTTCTTGTAAAATTTCTAAAAAAGGATATTTTTTCCTTTCCCCCACCTCACCTAAACATTAATTTTATGGCGTAACGAGTGGTTTTAAAAGGTAAATATGAAATTCAAATATGTTTGTCATGGCCTAATTAGTCTGCATGTCAATTTTCATGACAATTGGACAATGTGAACAGTAATCCCAAATATAAAAATTTGCAGGTGGGGGAAAAAAGAAAAAGAGCCCAAAAAAGTTGTTAAAAATGGGTACGGTCAGAAATATTTGTAGCAACTGTTCATATGTCGATGTGACATTGCTTGCACAGCTTAGAACATCAAAAGTTACTTTGAATAACTTAGCAATAAACTTTGTTTCATTTAGGCACAGTAATGATTTTGAAGTCGAAGAGTTACGTTTCCAAGAAAAAAGTTCTAGCTATGTGCAAAAAAAGCTATCATAAGGACAAGGCAGCATCTCTCTATGTAGTGGGGATGGGTGTTAGTCAAGGAAACTCAAACTACTTTTCAAAACAACTTTAAAAAATTAGGCTAACGGAAACTAAGGGAAACTGCTACTTTAAAAGCATCTTCAACCCGAAAAAAAACAAGTATGCAAATAGCCGACGGACAAGCATCAGACCCAAGCCACTTGCCAAGGTTGCTCTTTTTTCTTGTCCCCATCGTCACTGTTCTCAATTTCAGTGTCGCTGTGATCTGTTTATTATATCAATCTTATAATCTTATCAAACTTAATTAAGCTGTAAAAGTCAAAACTACAGCAAAGAAAACCTTTTACAGAAAAACAGAGGTTTATTGGCTTTTTTCACTCCCCCAGCCTCCACAATTGATTTTCAGCTTTTATAATTTATTTAAACATTGTCATATTGCATTGAATTTTGGCATGGTGAGCAAACTAGCTATTGTGAACCAATTTTGTCTTCATACTTCACATTATGATACCACATATACAGTCTTTATAGCGCGTAAAACAGCTATAAACTGTAAAATTTGAAGCGTCGGTTTTTTCATTTTCCCAACCCTCGCCTTTTTCAATCGAATTGATGCACTGCAGTCTTGATATAACGCTAAAAAGTTACATAAACTACGTCTTTTTAGCCTTCAAAATTTCAGTACTTAACAGCAGGTGTTTTTTTCTCATCCCGAGCTAGCTTTGTGTATAGAAAATTAGGTGAGAACTAAAATTAGGATCTTTTGAGAACCACTCTGCCTAGTAAATTTGAATTTTTGGGCTTTTTTATTTTGCTCCACCTCTTAACTTTTACCGATCGCTCTAAAAGCTGACCATGCGGACTGATATAACTGAAATTTAATCGTTACCTCAAAAAACGGCTCTTTTTCCTTTTTTCCCCAACACGAATTTTCACTATTATTTCTCTGTTCTGATTGTCTGATTGTTACAAAATTTGGCAAACAAATTTGGTGCATCTAGTTTTATAAAATCACCTTGTTAGGTCAGAAAAAAAAGAGCCAAGTTTTGTCTTGAAAATGATACAAGACTGTTCGTATCAGGACAAAGCCCTGAATGTTCCGACTGCCTTTTTAGGTCTAAGAAGCAGTAATAACATGAAAAGCAAAAATGTATAAAAAAAAGAAAATAAAAGAAATAAAATGAAAAGCATTTTGTAAAAAAAAAATTTAAAATTATTGTAAAAACATCCCCCCATACGTCATATTAAGTACAAATTGATAGATTTCGCTCCTATTAACAAATCAATTATGCATATAAGCTTCCTCGAACCAATTTGGAAGGATTTCTAAGACGGATTAAATCTCGCTTACGCGTTAATAGCGCGAAATTTATCGCGCGTTAATTGTCCCAAATCGGCCAAAATGGAATTTTTTAAATCCCCATGAATTCACGAAAAAAGATCAAAGGTGAAGTATCTTTTCAAATTTAAGCTCAAGACATCAATACCTTTGAATGATGCAAAAAATACGTCAAAAATGGCTAGTTAAAAAGTCGAAATTTGTCTGAAGAAAAAAACTCACCCCGAGCACAATTATTTCGTTATTTTTGTATCGAATAGCTGTTGCATCGCTGTGGAAAAAAGTATTTTTCAGCGCTAAATTTTTGATGCCGATGTATCATCATTGTCTGTCTGCTGATTAATCTCTGACAAATAATGTATTTGTTCCGACTTTTGATACGAAAGTGATGGAATATTTGTGCTCGGGGTGGTTTTTTTTTCATCAGACAAATTTCGACTTTTTAACTAGCCTTTTTTGAAGGAAATTTTTAAAATCATTCGACAAGTTTTGTTGTCCTGAATTCAAATTTGAAAAAATATTTCACCTGTGATCATTTTTCGTAAGGTTACGGGGGTTTGAAGATTGCCATTTTGGCCAATTTGGGACAATTAACGCGCAATATATTTCGCGCTATTAACGCGTAAGCGGACAGTTAATCCGTCTTAGAAATCGTTCCAAATGAATTGAAAGAAGCTTGTTTGCCATGATTTGTTTATTTAGTTTTATTTCTTTTAATTTTTAATGTTATTACTGCTCCATAATCTTTAAAAGGCAGTCGGAACAATCAGGGCTTTGCCTTGATACGAGCAGTCTTTTTTTCATTGCTGATTTATTGATGAAATAGTTCAAGAATAGTTCAAAAAATGCATCGAAAAGCACTAAAGCGTAGCTAAAACGTGCAAGCCTCAAACTTTTACAATGTTCATTCTTCTGAGATCATGTTCACAATGTTCATTTTTTTATGTAAACACGGCTTTCGTATCACAACAAAAGTTTACAAGTTGTTTTTTTTTCAAAGACTCGGGTGATTTTGAAATGATTGTTCTATAAAAACTCTGTGGGAATTTTTTTGTTTAAAAAAATGCAAAAAAAGATACTGCTTTTCAAAAAATTTTTTGTAATAAAATCTAATTGAGTTTCATGAAGAAGCAGTACTAGAAATCTGCATTTGGATTTTTTACCAACAGTTTTGTACAGTTTTAGAAACGATATAGATTCAACAAAAAAGTACTGCCTATTTGCAAAAAGAGTTATTACAAAGACGAGTTATTACAGACAAGTATCACTCTCAAATCATATGTCAAGGTTTCTCTTTTTTCTTGTCTCCACCTGCGCATTTTCCAAAATTATCAACGCTTTCAGGCTTATAAAATCAATTCAATTTTTTTACTGACGCCCATTCTGGCAAAACTTGGGAATCTTTTTCCAATTTTACCACCAGTTTAGACGTCGAACTAGTATAGCTTGATATATGGCCAATAAAAGTTAAAATTTGATGCAAAGTAATTGTTAAATTGTTCAATCAGAATAGTTTTTAAAGTGAGAGTTCAATTTAGGGTCATGACGTAGAAAAATGTCAAATACGGTACAGTTCTTTGTGTTTTTCCCCTTCTCGAGGTAACTGACACTTTTTTAAAGAAATTAAATAGATATTTGCGTTTAGGGTCGCTCATTTTAGTAGGACCAATTTCAGTGATTGAAATAAAAGTTATGAAGAAGAATTATTGTAGCAATGACTAATTGTTATATTTAAAAATCGGGAAACTTTCAGGCAGTAGGATCATTCAGACCTTTACCTTCAATTGATACGCGCAGTCATGTATATTTTTTAATTTATGTCAAGTGGTGACGCTCCATCACAAACATGTTTCATAACAATAAATTTTTAATTTTAATAAGTTTGATTTTGAGCATTTCGGGAGAAAAGGAAAGATTGTTCAAGATTTCTGTGATTAAAAATTTCTGTTTGGTTGATTGATATATTTCTGTGTAAATTACCGACAACTATTTGTAGTGGTGCACTACAAAAAGTATACTTAATGAATGTATCTGAATATTGACATCAAATTATAAGTTTTGGGTAAAGTGGTTTATTTTAACTTTTTTTTTACTTCTGAAACTTTCAAAGAGATATTCTGTGACATTTTTATTAAATAAGCAAAAAAACGTACAAACAAAAAACGTGTTCCAAAAATTGTGTTTATTTCAAGATGGCTATTGAAATAAACGGCTATTGAAAACAACAAGATGGCTATTGTAAGGGAGAAACCCCAAGGGTGCTGACTATCTTTTCACATCGATGTAAAAGCTATCGTTGGAATCAATTCCTAACAAAAATGACCGGAAAAATCAATTTTTTATATTCGTTAAAAAATTTCCTCCCACACGCTAAGTTAAATGGAATTAATTTGCATCTGGCACATTAGTACGAGTCAATTGTTTGCTTCAATTGAGATCCAAATGATTCACTTTGCCGCTTATGCTTTTTTACACAAAAATCATTGCGTGTTACCCTCACCGAAGTTTCTCTAATTTCTTGCTTTTATCTGGCGATTATATGGTGGCATGTCACGGAGCCAAATACACGAGTAGCCAAAAAATTAATCATTCCCGGTAATCCAATTTTTTTGTTCCCGGTTAGCCAAAATCTTTTTAAATCGCGGCAGCCAAAAAATCAGATTTGCTCCACGCCTTAAATTAATCGCTGAAAAATTTAATAAATTTACTATATAGAATAGAAAAGGTTTATCTCATTTAAGCCAAGACCCCAAGTAATTTATAGACCTCAGAACAGAAAACTTATAAGATGGACGAAAGGATTGTTTTAACAAATGGCTGTAAAAATCTGTAAAAATGCTGTAACAATCTTTTTTTTATACAAAATTTTGCTACGGAGGCGAAGGTTTGGAAAAAAATTAGGCAGACAACCGAGTTTTTAAACTTGTTTGTCGCCTGCTCCTTGCTCCATCTCGAGACACTTTTTTAACTTTATTCTTAATTTTTTACTGGATAGCCGAAATATTATTTGTTGTTTTATGGTCAAAAGAAAGTTATGGGGTGGCCGGAAAAAAATTGTTATTGGCTAGCCGAAAACAATAGCGTTTTTGCGTTTATTGCTTTCTATTTTTATGAACTCAAAACAATTACGCATAGAAAATGTTTTGAGTCTATTGGATTTTTGGTTAGCTAAGTTCCGAAAAAAACAAGATAGTTTAATTAATTTAATAAAAGTGGTTCAAACGTTGTAAAAAAATTGCTTTTTACTCAATTTTATTTTGGTGCTAATTAGCTCTACAAAAATTTTTTCAATTTTTTGGCTATGCGACTCTGTGGGTACGCAGCAATTATAAGTTCAAAACGTTGTCATAATCAAGTTTTATTGCATTTCTGTTGTCTGTCTCCGTAAAATTCACGCTCAATTAAAAATGGAACAAACGTTTACTTTTTTTAACTATCAAATCTCTTCTTATTGCTTTTAATCGATCCAATTTTTTTGAAGCTTGTCTAAAAATTTCAGTGAACCGAGCAATGTATTCACAAACTATCAGTTATTTTGCTTCACCCACGTTGCATTTATGAATTTGATTTCTTTTCTAGTTTTTTTGTTCAGAATTTTTGCTTTTAAATTTTCTTCTTTTATATTGGGTTTCCTTTTTTACTGATCTTTATTTGCCCTCTTTTGTTCAATTTACCTTATTTTTGTCCATCCAGCATAAGACGAATCTTCAACAACCTTCAAGAACTTTAGAAAATTCTTTGAAAACAACAATTATATTGTCTGTTTAAATTCCATGATAAATCAAAACATATAGCAAAAATATGAAGCATTTGGACCATGAAAATTAAAATTTGTCATAGAAAAATTTTTACTGTTCCCACGTCCACCAACCCCACGGGAGATGTTAAACACGTTTATCTAACACTTTTTAGTTAATTCATGGCTCCAATATTTCTTTTTTTTTTCATAGAAAATGTTTCATCAAAACTTGCATCTTCTATAACATCCGGATTTTAAAAGATTAGTTGCAAACGCTGTGGTTCCTGGACTTTCAATTAGAAAAAGTTAGCGTTCTCAAAAAGTTTTCTGTTTTTTCTCTCCAAATGTCTGGCGATTCAAGATAGACAAAAACTGGTTTTTTCGCGATTGTATGCCAGAGAAAACATAATTCGTGCAATTAATTGACAAAGCTTAGGTTTTCTTGAGAATATATGGAGATTAAAAAAATTTTTTGATGGAATTATAATGCTTTACAATCACAAAGAAAAATAACACTTTCGCGCAACTTTAATAGAAGTCGTTTGGTTATTTATCAGTTATAATGGCTATACTATAGGCAAGATTTTCTCAATAAAACCTATGTTAATCTGAGAAATTTCAGCGCGGTTAAATATCACAATTTGAGTTATAGTATTCAAATTAGTCTCAAAGTCATGCCCCTATAACTTCGCAAAAAATGACTGCATCAAATTAAATTTTAGTTTTCAACCCTGGGTGTAATTATTTTTCTGAATGTGTACAAAACTTCTGAAATGCCGGAGAAAAATAGCCCTGAGGATTGACTGTTTTAGTTTGCCGAAAAACTGATCTCTCAAATCCTTTGATAATTTTGAACTGAAAAATAGCAATCCAATGAAATCAATTGCTTGCTCATGAAAAAAAACACGAGATGAGCGCACTGTTTGATTTGCCAACCATATGAAAAAATGTTTTCAAAATTAATTGTAACTTCCCAAAACGGCTGTTATTTTTTAAATATTTTGTCTACCTTAAAACTGAATGTTTGACTGTTTATATTCCCCTTCCACCACAATTAAACTTCAATTTTGAAGAAATATTCTAGCTGCGTCAAAATTATGTTTAAGTGTTTCAAATATGAACATCGATGCTTTTGAATGTTTGGGAGAAAACAAGTATATGATCACTTTATATGATCACTTTGATTTTGAGGTTTATATAATCACTTTGATTTTGTAAAAAAGCTCATTGCTGAAGTGTTGATGTCATTAGCGTTTTTGCGGTTGCTGAAATATATTGACAAGAAAAAAGACGACAATCGATTTTTGTCAAGGTGACTCTGGTGGACCCCTTTATGTAGTGAAGAAGAAAAAGGCCAGATGTCTCTACGGCGTCGTAAGCTATGGTGCAGCTGGCTGCGTTCAATCTTCTGGTCAAGTATTTGCCAGAGCGTCTGCTTACAGAAGCTGGGTCAAATCCAAAATGTGATAAACTCCTCCAGCCATAAGCTTTTGCATCACTGAAAATCTAAAAAGCGACAAACAATTTACTCAAGAACTGATCAAATATCAATGAAAACAAAGTTTGAAACAACGTTTAAAAACAAGTTGCCCAAGATGAAAACAAAATTTAAAAACAAAGAAATCAAAACAAAACAACCAAGAAAAAATCTAATATTCAAAAAAAAATAACCCATCAGAAGAAAATGGAAGACAAGTTTCAGCAAAAATTGACAAAAATTCTCTCTAAAAATCAAAAAGGTATGTCTGATTCCCAACTCTTTTCTAGGGCACTATGTATATTTTACTGAAACAGCATTTCCTGAGTGATTTTCAAAGTAACTTCTGCTGATGTGAGCTACCTCGAAAAAAACACATGTCAATGTAAAAATTGAAAAATTGTCAGAAAAAAAAATTAATTTGCAGTATCAAAACATTGCAGACAAACATTAAATTGGTTTTTCTAATGATAGTGTCAAAACTGAAGCGAGATTCTCATCGCAAATAGCGCGAAAAAACTTCGAGGCACGGGCACACAAAAACTAAAACAAGTTTGTAACTTTTTGTGTAACATAGCTCAAGATTACTCTTTAAATGCATTAATTTGTCGATGCGGTTGGGTTATTTTGTCGATTTTGGTTTTTTTTCTCATTTTGATGAAATAGAGCATAAAAACAGGGAAGTTATGATAATGAACATGTTTTTAATATGGCTTTTGATCTAAGGGGTATGGCGGGGACGGGGAGGTGTATGCTGCTTGTTCTCAGGGATTCCAGCTATTCCAAACTAACTTGACTTAACTTATTGCGATCGACCAGAATCCTCTTGTTGAGGTGCCTGAGGCCTATGATCAAGCTCAATGTTTCGATCGTTCTCATTTTTAGCGAATATACTTATCGGTAATACTGGACTATAATTGTAGAAGCATACTTTGTAAAGTGGTGGCGGCCAAATCACAGTTGGAGTTTCGAAAAACAAACGGACGGAGGTTAACAGATAATCTTGAAACTAATAGTTTCCTTCCACCTGGGTTTTTAGACTCAGATATTTATTGCTGAGATCCTTATTTTTTACCCAGAGCGCTGTTATTGTTTTCGGCATTTGGTTGATGCGATTTAAGTCGTTTATATAATTCTTTTGCACTTGATTCGTGTAGGAGTCAAGGATTGGAGTCTGCATTTGGGCGGTTATAAAGGCTGCAGGAACTTAAATGTGTTGATGGGGGAGTTGTGGATTAACCAGACGGTATGCACCGCTACCGTTGAAGTAAGGGTGATATGTGTCTATCTTAAATCGGTTAATAAAGGGAGAGAGCGCATAATTTAGACTGGTATCAAAAATTGGTGGTTTCCTGGGGTTGAATTTTTGTTCTTTTTTGACTTGAATCGCGATTTTTGGTTCAAGTTCTAGAGAATTTGCTGATTAGTGAACTATTACAGTTTCAGAGTCTAGGTTTTGCCTAATTGAAGAGGAGGGGAGAATTTTGAAAGGTCGGACAATTGCTTTTCTCTTTTGAATGCCATTAGAGTTTTTCACTTTAAGAATTTTAAAATTGGCATTCATTTTTGGTTGATTAATCGGGTTGATTATTTTGGCTGGTATTTCCATAGGGTCATTTGAAGACAGAAGGTTTTCGAAATCGAGCAAGTCTTCTTCAAGTGGAGTTTGAAGAAGATCAGTGGGCATATCCTAAAACATAAAATGATTTAGACTGGTACAGCGGGTCGGTTATTGTAATCGACTATTTGGGGTCTAGGATAAATTTTATCCTAATTTTTGTTTTCAGAATCCTCCTGTTGAGGTGCCTGAGGCCTATGATCAAGCTCAATGTTTTGATCGTTCTCATTTTGAGCGAATATTTAAGTCACTATAGAAGTGAAAAGTATATTGTCAGAGGCGGCTAACATAATTTTTCAGAAATGAAGAGTTCGGCCGGTTAGTTTGTGTATGTGTAAAACTTTTATTACAAATACAAGAGCGTCGAGTAAAAACTTGACGAAAAAGAAAGAGGTGAATATGATTCCGCATCTTTCTAAATAGTACTGTATTGTACCAAAAATACGAGTGTACTCGTTCTTCCAAAAATCAGGCGAGATAAGATAGTCTAAGTATATGTTTTGCGTAGATCCGTATTGACTACTCGAGTCCGGATAGAAGTGTTTTCTTGCATTAAGAAAAATTTGAGATTCTTTTTGTAAAATACTCTTCATTTCAGAGTGATCAGTAATCATGTACCAAAATTTTTGCATTTGTGCATAAGTGTAAATAGAAGCATCATGACTAGATGCAAGAGAGTGTTTTACTTGCCGTATAGTTTCTTTCGGCCTAAAAAGATCTGGACCTTTTACTCTAGTAATAGAGGGTGTGAGCTCGATCCAAGAATTATCGTTATCAACATCTAGTTGATGAAGATTTAAACGTTTATCGGAGCAGTTTTGTTGATCTGCCAATTTAAAAGTTTGTCGAGTGATCGGGTCGACGAAATGAATTTTCTCGCGATACATAATTGGTATCCCATTATAGCATGCATCTATTAATTTTAATGGAGAATAAAGTTTTGGGCAGTGATAGAGCCAGGCAACATTGCCATTGGTCTCAAAAGCATAGACCCATTTTGGTTCAAAAAATAGCCAGCTAAACGCGGGCTTTCGATAGAGAGCATTAAAGTATTGAGAATCATGGAGCATTCTAACTCACATTGATTCGTTAAAAGTACCAATTCGGCAGTTCGAAGCATGTAAAAGCTTCGAAAAAAAATCTAATCTAGTTTTGTTCCTAGATGAGCTTCGTAGTCTATTTGTCCCGGTGCAAAGGGATAATTTTCATTTTTTGCGTATTTTACAAAAGTCAAATCTGGTTCCGAATGAATAATTCATGTATTAGCACTCGGGTTTATTTGTAAACCGGTATCCATATTAAAACCGTTTTGGTATGCTATGAACAATGATTTGTATTGGGTCGGGTAGACTATTTTTGGGTGTCCACATGAAGTTGTGGTTTATTTAGTGTTTTTAGCATAAGTTGTTGAGTGTCTCTACCTCGAGTATGGTTGTTGGATATTTTAGTAAAAGAGTCTTTTACAATATAATAATTTTCCTTATTTTGAATTATTTTTGCTTCGAAATTTTTGGGAAACGAAAAAATGCAGTTTTCGGGCTCGTTCCAAGTATATGAAAAAGGGTCGAGTGATGTTGTTTCACATCCGTTTTCATATACAGGACAAGGTAATGGAATGTTTTGCCAGTTATTAACAGTGCCATTGTTTAGATTCACAGTTAAGGAAATAATTTGCATGTATGATTCGAAAGTAGCCAAATGGATCCAAGAACCATCGCTGCATTCGTTGTGATATTTGCCATCAATTTTGCCTCTATTTGTATTTGTGACAATTTTTTTGTCGGAGCGAAAAGGAATATTTATTGAGTATCCGAAGTTAACATATCCCCGTTCGGCGGCGTGCTTTCAAGTATCAGGGGAAATGTGTATATCAGTTGTGATTATATTTTGGCGAGCGTCTATTCCGCTTGAATCGAAAGAATCACAAAACCATCGGATAGATTGGTGTTTTATACGACACATTGTCGCGTTAATTTTTGTACTATAATGCCGTTGGTAAAGAGTAACCTCGGCTGTTGTAGTTTCGATAGTTTCAGGTTGTATTTTGCAGGGAGCTACTTTATTAAGTGAGAACATTTTATTCGATGTCGTAAGTTGACAATCAAAATGCGCAATTCTTAGAACTTTTGCTGTATTAGCGTAGAGATTGTCCTCTGGATTAAAAGCGCAGATTTGTTGGGGAAATATTAAAAGAGTGTATGTAGCTCACCAAAAAAATTTTAGTTTTAGACGGCGGCGGAAAAAAGAAATTATACTTACTTTCAGCAAATCATCGATTATTTGGTCCGTTGATTGATCAAGGTCCATTATTTCACCTTCTTCGAGATCGGTGATTTTAGACATTCTTTTTGAAGTTTATTGATTTTCGCAATTGCTGAGAAGTATCAGAGGAAGGTTTTGGAGGTTGAGAAGTTTTTGAAAGAATGATTCTCGGCTTATTTTTGCTGGTTTATGTAGATCAGATTCTGATAAAATTTGTTTGTGTAAGACAGGTTTTAGCAAAGCCGGCTGTTCATTTATAATTGACATACTATACTGTGCCGTATGTGTTTTTACTGGCACGTGTCTACGGCCGTTGGGAGGGGTTTAGTTTGCAAGTTAGGACGGTAGTGATAAGCATGTTTGCTGATTTTTCAACCATATGTTTGAGTTTGCAAATAACCATATGTTATCACCATTTGGTCAGAGATTAGTACTTTAGTAGAAGCTTTCGTCTTGAATTTATTAACTACTAACTAATTGAAATTATGGCTACAAAAGATGATTCCGATAACTGGCTCAAGTATCCAGAAAAATTAGAGCCTCTGAAAAATATTCCGCTTTGGGATGTAAGCAATGAGAAAAAGGAGGAGAGAAAAAAAATATTTGAGTTTATGTATAATTCAGATCTCCTTATTTCAAGGGTAGAGTACCTACTATTCACGAACGAAAATTATTTGTTCGAGGTTCCGCTTTTGCGGGAAGCCGAATGGTGGTCAGCCCAAATATTTGCCATCAATTTTGCCTCTATTTGTATTTGTGACAATTTTTTTGTCGGAGCGAAAAGGAATATTTATTGAGTATCCGAAGTTAACATATCCCCGTTCGGCGGCGTGCTTTCAAGTATCAGGGGAAATGTGTATATCAGTTGTGATTATATTTTGGCGAGCGTCTATTCCGCTTGAATCGAAAGAATCACAAAACCATCGGATAGATTGGTGTTTTATACGACACATTGTCGCGTTAATTTTTGTACTATAATGCCGTTGGTAAAGAGTAACCTCGGCTGTTGTAGTTTCGATAGTTTCAGGTTGTATTTTGCAGGGAGCTACTTTATTAAGTGAGAACATTTTATTCGATGTCGTAAGTTGACAATCAAAATGCGCAATTCTTAGAACTTTTGCTGTATTAGCGTAGAGATTGTCCTCTGGATTAAAAGCGCAGATTTGTTGGGGAAATATTAAAAGAGTGTATGTAGCTCACCAAAAAAATTTTAGTTTTAGACGGCGGCGGAAAAAAGAAATTATACTTACTTTCAGCAAATCATCGATTATTTGGTCCGTTGATTGATCAAGGTCCATTATTTCACCTTCTTCGAGATCGGTGATTTTAGACATTCTTTTTGAAGTTTATTGATTTTCGCAATTGCTGAGAAGTATCAGAGGAAGGTTTTGGAGGTTGAGAAGTTTTTGAAAGAATGATTCTCGGCTTATTTTTGCTGGTTTATGTAGATCAGATTCTGATAAAATTTGTTTGTGTAAGACAGGTTTTAGCAAAGCCGGCTGTTCATTTATAATTGACATACTATACTGTGCCGTATGTGTTTTTACTGGCACGTGTCTACGGCCGTTGGGAGGGGTTTAGTTTGCAAGTTAGGACGGTAGTGATAAGCATGTTTGCTGATTTTTCAACCATATGTTTGAGTTTGCAAATAACCATATGTTATCACCATTTGGTCAGAGATTAGTACTTTAGTAGAAGCTTTCGTCTTGAATTTATTAACTACTAACTAATTGAAATTATGGCTACAAAAGATGATTCCGATAACTGGCTCAAGTATCCAGAAAAATTAGAGCCTCTGAAAAATATTCCGCTTTGGGATGTAAGCAATGAGAAAAAGGAGGAGAGAAAAAAAATATTTGAGTTTATGTATAATTCAGATCTCCTTATTTCAAGGGTAGAGTACCTACTATTCACGAACGAAAATTATTTGTTCGAGGTTCCGCTTTTGCGGGAAGCCGAATGGTGGTCAGCCCAAATAATAAAATTCAATTTGGATAGGAATGCTGATATCATGTCCAATTGTTGGGAGGAAATTGATCAACTGTCCAGCGATTCAATAGAGTTGATCGGTCTTCTCCTTGGTGAGGATGTGAGTATACTTTTGACCATTTTTTTACAATTTCAATAATACAGTTATTTTTTGACATAAATGTTTTTGTTTCGTAAAACTAAGACAACAGTAAAAACATAGAAACTAATGTTTTTACTGTTGTCTTAGTTCTATAGAAGCATGTTCATGGAGAACGGACGAGAGAAGCTAGATATGCTAAAAAGAATTACAATGGCGTGACAAACATATTTGGTTTTCGTAAAACCACTCGTTACACTAATATTTTGAAGCTTGTGTGAGGTGGGGGGAAAAGGAAAAAGAGCCGAAGAATTTTATTCAAACTTAGGGTTTGCAGAATAGTCGATAATTTTTTTTCCATAAATCAGCCTTATAATGGACAAGCTTTTCACGTTTTGGCAACTCAATAATATGAGCATCTGATTATGTCAATTTGAACATTTGTGAACAACTCAATATATCATAACCTATTGCATTAAGTAGAAGCTGAAACAGGCACTAATTCCATCAACAACGGCCAGCAAACAATTATTGAGCAAAAACTGAACTAGATTTAATTTAGTTGAAGATTTAGGTTCAAAAGTTAAAGGGTTTTCATGTTAAGTTAAAAAATTGTGATCAAACCAACTCAAAAATTCATATCAAATGACTACAATATAAAACGTACGTATAGTTACTGCCTGTTCAGCTTCTACTTATTGCAATAGGCTATGATATATTGAGTTGTTCAAAAATATTCAAATTGACGAGAGTTGGATCAGATGCTCATATTTTTGAGTTGCTAAAACTTGAAAAACTTGTCTATTAAAATGCCGATTGATGCAAAAATGCATTGCAATTTTTACGCGTTATTATAGTGGAAAACATTGACAAAAGCTTATGAAATTTTTGACCGTAAGAGTCGCCCTCTCCCACATTTATGTTTTTTATTTGTTTCACGAGCTATAATGGCTGAACACTTTATGTCATGATGTCAAGTTTGAAAAACAAACGAATTCACAATAATTAGTTTGTTGACCGTTAAAAAAAAGAGGCTCTTTTTCCTTTCCCCCCAACTCATACGACCCTCAATTTTTAGGTCTAACGAGTGTTTTTACAAGGTTAATTATGAAAACCAAATATGTTTGTCATGGCCTAATTAATCTGCATGTCAATTTTCATGACAATTGGACAAGGTGAACAGTAAAGTTAATTTAAACAATTTGCAGGTGAGGGCAAAAATAAAGAGCCCCAAAAGTGTACTGTGAACTGAAAACTGAAGAATTCGCGGGAGGTATTTTGCATGACTCTTACAAAATTTGCGGGAGAGGTTGCTTTAAAATTCAATGCAATTGGATTTATTTCATTTCAAATCTTATGTAGCCTGGGTTTCATTAAAAATTGTCCTGTAAATGTTGCTTTTTGTGTCACTTATTTCAATTTTTTTGTTGAATTTTGATTCATTCGAGATTCCGAAGAGAGCTATCATAAATGGAAAGGCGACTTCATACAAACCGTTTTATATTGGCGTTACAACTGATCAACTGCAAGGTTCTGTTTGCGGAGGAACTTTTATCTCGACTAAATATGTCCTAACAGCAGCACACTGTCTCATCAAAGGTGGCTATCGCTCGACAGGAGTAAAGGTGGTCTTCCAGAAGTACCATAAACCACATCATTATGGCTCGGGTAAAAAGTACAACGTTAAACAGTTCTGGACGCATAGCGACTACACCGAAAAAGGGTACAAAGTTTTGCCTCTTTTTCGTCTAGGATCATCATACAAGTTCCACGCGTGACAATACAAGTCACGACACTATGATGCATAATTTCACGACACGTTTGTTGATTTTACGGCGCGTAGTGTTTTGACGATAAGAGCGAACAAAATGGGGACTCATTTCAGTTTCCCATCTTCTCATATAACGACCAAAAAATATTCTGCACCCGCGAGCATCTTTAATTGCTTTTTTGGTCTGAACTCTTTTGGTCTGAACTTTTTTGGAAGAATACGGAATATTTTTGCTCGGTGAGTTTTTTTATTCAGTCAATTTTCACCGATCGAAATAATAGTTTTCAACTGATTTTTTTTACCCCATTGAAGAAATCGACTTCTTGTGTAAAAGTTCAAAAGATAAAAGAAATTTTACCTCCAATTAGTTTCTGTAAGGTTCTTGGGGTTTCAAAATTGCCAAGAACCTTTTCTTGATTTCTTACATTAGCTGATTCTCAGATCTGAGTTTCTCTATTTTACATTAAAATAAGAATTTGAAACTTTTTGATCTGAAATTTGGATCTGAAGTAGAAAAGTTTAGATCTGAAATTACCATGAAAAACAAAATTTGCATCTATAATTAGATCTGAAAAACCCTTTGTCAAATTATAATTTATGCATTTAGAGCAAACATTTAAATTGTTTTTGATGTTCATGTAATACAGAATTCTGTTGAGAGTAACTAGCAGCAAAAAAAAACAACTTCGGAAAAATTTCACAAACGTTCTTTTATTAAAGTTTTTGTTCAACTGTGATAATAAGTTTCCAAAATTTGTTAGAATACCTGTCAATTTTTTTAATTTTCGTGTGCTACTTATGCGTTTCCTATGTTTATATCATGCTTGGGGAAACATAGTTTCGCAGTCTCTCATTGCACACTTTGTCGAATACCTGCTAGTAGCTAGCAGAAACTAGCAAACAGAAAAGTATCAAAATATCAAAAATTGTGTCAGAATCATTGTTTTTTTTCAGATCTGAAATAACCAAGAAAAACTAAATTTTAGATCTGATATTATATCTGAAATCGATTATTTTAGATCTGAAACAATCAAAAAACAAATTTTCTGGTCTAAAAAGATCTGAAAAAAACCATTTCTAAATTATCCAAGCGTTATTTCAACATTTCACAACCCATTTTAGATCTGAACTTTAGATTTGAAAAAAAAATTATTTCAGATTTGAATTAGAACATTTACTAAGACGGAGCGCTTTGCAGAATTTGTTCATACTACTGAGAGCGTAACGCGAATTTTTAATGCGTGGTAATTTATCCCTCACATTAAAATCGTTCCAAATTGAATTGAGGCTAGTTAGTCATATCGGTCGTAATAATTTCATACCACTCCACATTTCACACTTTAATTTTGTCCAGAATGTATAGGTTGTCAATATTTTTTCTAAGAACATTTTTTTGATACGATTTAAGGTACAGTCGGATTATTCAGGGCTTTGCCCTGATATACGAGCAGTATTGCTACTTGTAGTCTCCAGCAAAAAAACCTCTACATAGCTAAAAAAAATTGTTTAATAGCAATTTTGCTTGTTCAAAAAGAACTAATTGAAAAAGGAATCAGATTTCGGCTCTTTTCCTGTTTTTTGTTTCCTTGTAAAATTTCTAAAAAGGGATATTTTTTCCTTTCCCCCACCTCACTCAAACATTAATTTTATGGTGTAACGAGTGGTTTTACAAGGTAAATATGAAGACCAAATATGTTTGTCATGGCCTAATTAGTCTGCATGTCAATTTTCATAACAAACGGACAATGTGAACAGTAATCACAAATATAAAAATTTTGCAGGTGGGGGAAAAAAGAAAAAGAGCCCAAAAAAGTTGTTAAAAATGGGTACGGTCAGAAATATTTGTAGCTACTGTTCATACGTCGATGTGACATTGCTTGCACAGCTTAGAACATCAAAAGTTACTTTGAATAACTATTCGCATGAAAGCCTCAAATTTTTGAATAGCAAGTTAAAAGCCCGTTTTTGTTGTGGACAAGAAATTTATCAGCTGGTACGCTATTTTTGATGTTGATGACTTTCGAATGACTTATAACAATTACACTTTTTGTCAAGTAATTTTAGGAAAATGCGAATGGACTATGAATAAAAAGTTATTGCTTTCGTAAGACTTTTCTTCGTAGAATTAGCTCATTGGACGAAAACCTATTCCTAAAGAAGTGTTTCGTTCAATTCTACTCCCCTGATTTTTTTGCTGATGTTTATTTGCGTCACGACAAAACTTAGCAATAAACTTTGTTTCATTTAGGCACAGTAATGATATTGCCCTGATTAAGTTGAAGTCGAAGAGTTATGTTTCCAAGAAAAAAGTTCTAGCTATGTGCAAAAAAAGCTATTACAAGGACAAGGCATCATCTCTCTATGTAGTGGGGATGGGTGTTACTCAAGGAAACTCAAACTACTTTCCAAAACAACTTCAGAAAATTAGGCTAAAGGAAACTCAGGGAAACTGCTACTTTAAAAGCATCTTCAACCCGAAAAAACAAGTTTGCACTAAGCCGACGGACAAGTATCAGACCCAAGCCACTTGCCAAGGTTGCTCTTTTTTCTTGTCCCTATCGTCACTGTTCTCAATTTCAGTATCGCTGTGATCTGTTTATTATATCAATCTTATATTATTTTCAATTTTTAAATATTTGATTTTTTCTAAAACGCGAAAATGAAATCTGTAAAAAGAAACAAACGAATGTGTTAGCGTTAGCAACCGATTAGTTTTTAGTGCAATTTTTGCATGTTTGTTGGAAAACATTGTTTTTAAAAAATCAAAAGTTTTCTGCAGAAAAAAAAACAACACCAAAATTTGATGCGCAAGGAATTAGATAGCAATTGATTTGAAAAAAAATGACTCTGGTGGACCCCTCTATTTTGTGAAAAACAAAAATCAAAAACTCTCTATGTGGTAAGCGATTCGATCAATTTTATGCGAGTTATTTGTCCCATATAATTGGTTCCTAATACTTCTGAAGTATCCGAAAAAACTCATTTACTTCGCAGCAGAGAGTGAATAAAATGGTTAGGGCTCAAATGAACTGAGTAATTATTGTGAACAGATTTGTTTTTCATACGTTCATCGTATCAATACGCATATAGACATAACAAAAATTTGAAATCTGGGTTGAATTTAAAAAATATCTCAATTTGGCAAATTTAAGACAATCAATTAGCGATGTATTTGGTGCTATTAACGCGTAAGCCAAAATGTAATCTGCCAAAAGTATACTCGTTCACGTTTCTATTCGTTGAACAAAACCACATTGTTTTTTACGTAGTGTATCGGAGATGTTGGCTCTTTTGAACTCACCCTTTCGACTTATTGAGTTTTATGTTTGTTTTAAGTGCTATTGCGGATAAATCGGCGATGTTACGACAGAAAGAATGAAGAACAAATCTGTGTACAATTGTCGATTATTTCACCGCCCTAAAACTTTTTTACATTATGATAACCTAAGTTAAGCAAAATTAAAAATCAAAATTAAAGTTGATAAGGGAGAACTGGAAAAGAGATGAGATGTTTCAAAAAACTTGAATTGTTTTCATTTACTAGAACACAGACCTTCAAAAAGCACGCCTATTTTTTTGTGTGTTCTAACCAAAAAAACTAACTTGAAACCTACAACAACACAATTTGAAACCTTACCCAAAAACAATTAACTTTCGATTCAACAAATTGATAAAATGCCGAAATAAATTCGAAAATATTTAAAATACTGAAAATCTAATGTGAAAAAGAGTAGCCGGTTACTCTGCCAGTAGCACAAAATTTTCCGACTGGTCTTCAAAAAATACAAAAAAAAGCTTTTTCAATATGGTGTTGTGATAAAAAAAATGTCTTGAAAAACAAAAATAAGTTAAAAAGAAAAAATTTCAAAGTTTTCGTTTTTTTGCAGTTTTTTCTTGAACTTTCAAGTTTTTGATTCCCTAAGTTCCGCTAAAACTCCAGAAACTGCTTTTATTTAAAAAAATTTTCATGGCTTAAAAAGAAATTAAATTAGGCCTTCACGATCACGTTGTTAGCTCGAAAATAGATAAAAAATCAAAAACTTCAAACCGTTTTTTCTCGACATTGATAACAAGTTCGAACGACCACTGAAAGAGCTCTAGTTTGATACGCACTCAACCCAGTCTGATGATTATTTGTGGTACCTGCTTTTGGGTGGAAATTAAAAAGGAAAAAGCTAAAATGCACCCGAATTCCTTCCTCTTCATTCTTCCTCCTCCTGCCACCCCACCTTACATAAGCTTCAGTTTTATGTTGTAACGAGGGTTTTACCAGGTAAAATATGACACGTAAATTTTGCCTATGGCGATACCATTAGCCCAAGAAAATATTTTGAATTGCCAGAGAGATGCCAACAATATAACTGTTATTAGTTTTAGCTGCGAAACTGTCAAAACTTAATTAAGCTGTAAAAGTCAAAACTACAGCAAAGAAAACCTTTTACAGAAAAACAGAGGTTTATTGGCTTTTTTCACTCCCTCAGTCCCCACATTTGATTTTCAACTTTTATAAATTATTTTAACATTGTCATAATGCCTTGAGTTTTGGCATGGTGAGCAAACTAGCAATTGTGAACCGATTTTGTCTTCATACTTCACATTATGATATCACATATACAGTCTTTATAGCGCGTAAAACAGCTATAAAATGTAAAATTTGAAGTGTCGGTTTTTCCAATTTCCCAACCCTCGCGTTTCAATTGAATTGATGCACTGCAGTCTTGATATAACGCTCAAAAGTTACATAAACTACGTCCTTTTAGCCTTCAAAATTCCAATACTTAACAGCAGGTGTTTTTTTCTCATCCCGAGCTAGCCTTGTGTATAGAAAATGAGGTGAGAACTAAAATTAGGATCTTTTGAGAACCACTCTGCCTAGTAAATTTGAATTTTTGGGCTTTTTTAATTTGCTCCAACTCTTAACTTTTACCGATCGCTCTAAAAGCTGACCATGCGGACTGATAGAACTGAAATTTAATCGTTACTTCAAAAAATGGCTCTTTTTCCTTTTTTCCCCAGCACGAATTTTCACTATTAATTTCTCTGTTCTGATTGTCTGATTGTTACAAAATTTGGCAAACAAATTTGGTGCATCTAGCTTTATAAAATCACCTTGTTAGGTCAGAAAAAAAGAGCCAAATTTTGTCTTGAAAATGATACAAGACTGTTCGTATCAGGGTAAAGCCCTGAATGTTCCGACTGCCTTTTCAGGTCTAAGAAGCAGTAATAACATGAAAAACAAAAATGTATAAAAAAAGAAAATAAAAGAAATAAAATGAAAAGCATTTTGTAAAAAAAAATTAAAAATTTATGTAAAAACATCCCCCCATACGTCATATTTAGTACAAATTGATAGATTTCGCTCTTATTAACTATTCAATTATCCATATAAGCTTCCTCGAACCAATTTGGAAGGATTTCTAAGACGGATTAAATCTCGCTTACGCGTTAATAGCGCGAAATTTATCGCGCGTTAATTGTCCCAAATCGGCCAAAATGGAATTTTTTAAATCCCCATGAATTCACGAAAAAAGATCAAAGGTGAAGTATCTTTTCAAATTTAAGCTCAAGGCATCAATACTTTTGAATGATGCAAAAAATACGTCAAAAATGGCTAGTTAAAAAGTCGAAATTTGTCTGAAGAAAAAAAACTCACCGCGAGCACAATTATTTCGTTATTTTCGTATCGAATAGCTGTTGCATCGCTGTGGAAAAAAGTATTTTTCAGCGCTAAATTTTTGATCCCGATGTATCATCATTGTCTGTCTGCTGATTAATCTCTGACAAATAATGTATTTGTTCCGACTTTTGATACGAAAGTGATGGAATATTTCAGACAAATTTCGACTTTTTAACTAGCCTTTTTTGAAGGAAATTTTTAAAATCATTCGACAAGTTTTGTTGTCCTGAATTCAAATTTGAAAAGATATTTCACCTGTGATCATTTTTCGTAAAGTTACGGGGGTTTAAAGATTGCCATTTTGGCCAATTTGGGACAATTAACGCGCAATATATTTCGCACTATTAACGCGTAAGCGGAGAGTTAATCCGTCTTAGAAATCGTTCCAAATGAATTGAAAGAAGCTTGTTTGGTACGATTTGTTTGTTACAAAGAGCGAAATCTCTCCTTTAGTACTCTATATGGCGTGTGAGGGTTGATTTTCATTTAAAAAATTCAAATTTTGAAAAAAAAAATTCATTTAGTTTTATGTCTTTTATCTTGTAATGTTATTACTGCTCCATAAGACTTAAAAGGCAGTCGGAAGAATCAGGGCTTTGCCCTGATACGAGCGTCTTTTCATTGCTGATTTTTTGATGAAATAGTTCAAAAAAACTGCATCGAAAAGCACTAAAGCGTAGCTAAAAAGTGCAAGCCTCAAGCTTTTACAATGTTCATTCCTCAGAGATCATGTTCACAATGTTCATTTTTTATGCAAACACAGCTTTCGTATCACAACAAAAGTTTACAAGCTGTTTTTTTTCAAAGACTCGGGTGATTTTGAAATGAATGTTATATAAAAACTCTGTGGGAATATTTTTGTTTAAAAAATGCAAAAAAAAGATACTGCTTTTCAAAAAATTTTTGTAATAAAATCTAATTGAGTTTCATGAAGAAGCAGTACTAGAAATCTGTATTTGGATTTTGTACCAACAGTTTTGTACAGTTTTAGAAACGATATAGCTCTAATAAAGCTGAAGTCGAAGAGCTATGTTTCAACAAAAAAATACTGCCTATTTGCAAAAAGAGCTTCTACAGAGACAAGGCAGCATCTCTTTATGTAGTTGGGATGGGTGTTACCCAAGGAATTTCAAACTACTTTCCAAGACAACTTCAGAAAATTAGGCTGAAGGAAACTCAGGGAAGTTGCTATTTTACAATTATCTTCAATCCAAAAAAGCAAGTGTGCGCTAAGGCAACAGACAAGTATCAGTCTCAAATCATATGATATGTCAAGGTTTCTCTTTTTTCTTGTCTCCACCTGCGCATTTTTCGAAATTAACAGCGCTTTCAGGCTTATAAAATCAATTCGATTTTTTTTACTGACGTCCATTCTGGCAAAACTTGGGAATCTTTTTCCAATTTTACCTCCAGTTTAGACGTTGAACTAGTATAGCTTGATATATGGCCGAAAAAAAGTTAAAATTTGATGCAAAGTAATTGTTAAATTGTTCAATCAGAATAGTTTTTAAAGTGAGAGTTCAATTTAGGGTCATGACGTAGAAAAATGTCAAATACGGTACAGTTCTTTGTGTTTTTCTCCTTCTCGAGGTAACTGACACTTTTTTAAAGAAATTAAATAGATATTTGCGTTTAGGGTAGCTCATTTTAGTAGGACCAATTTCAGTGATTGAAATAAAAGTTATGAAGAAGAATTATTGTAGCAATGACTAATTGTTATATTTAAAAATCGAGAAACTTTCAGGCAGTAGGATCATTCAGACCTTTACCTTCAATTGATACGCGCAGTCATGTACATTTATTAATTTATGCCAAGTGGTGACGATCCATCACACAAATGTTTCAAAACAATAAACTTTCAATTTTTAATAAGTTTGATTTTGAGCGTTTCGGGAGAAAAGGAAAGACTGTTCAAGATTTCTGTGACTAAAAATTTCTGTTTGGTTGATTGTTATATTCTGTATAAATTACCGACAACTATTTGTAATGGTGCACTACAAAAAGTATACTTAATGAAATGTATCTGTATATTGACATCATTTTAAATTTTGGGTAAAACATTTTACTTTTACTCTCTTTTTAACTCTGAAACTTTCTAAGAGATATTCTGTGACATTTTTTTTTAATAAGCAAAGTTACGTACAAAGAAAAAACGTGTTCAAAAAATTGTGTTTGTTTCAAGATGGCTATTGAGACAAATAGCTATTGAAAACAACAAGATGGCTATTGTAAGGGGTGAAGCCCCAAGGGTGCTGAAAATTTCCTCCCACACGCTAAGTTAAATGGAATTAATTTGCGTCTGGCACATTAGTACGAGTAAATTGTTTGCTTCAATTGAGATCCAAATGATTCACTTTGCCGCTTATGCTCTTTTACACAAAAATCATTGCGTGTTACCCTCACCGAAGTTTCTCTAATAATTTGCTTTTATCAGGCGATTATAAGGTGGCATGTCACGGAGCCAAATGCACGAGTAGCCAAAAACTAAACCATTCCCGGTAGTCGAATTTTTTTTGTTCCCGGTTAGCCAAAATCTTTTTAAATCCCGGTAGCCAAAAAATCAGATTCGCTCCACGCCGTAAATTAATCCCTGAAAAATTTAATAAATTTACTATATAGAATAGAAAAGGTTTATCTCATTTAAGCCAAGACCCCAAGTAATTTATAGACCTCAGAACAGAAAACTTATAAGATGGACGAAAGGATTGTTTTAACAAATGGCTGTAAAAATCTGTAAAGATGCTGTAACAATCTTTTCTTTATACAAAATTTTGCTACGGAGGCAAAGGTTTGGAAAAAACTTAGGCAGACAACCGAATTTTTGAATTTGTTTGTCGCCTGCTCCTTGCGTCCATCTCGAGACACTTATTTAACTTTACTCTTAATTTTTTACTGGATAGCCGAAAAATTCTTTGTTCTTTTATGATCAAAAAAAAGTTATGGGGTAGCCGGAAAAAAATTGGTATCGGCTAGCCGAAAAAAGTAGCGTTTTTGCGTTTATTGCTTTCTATTTCCATGAACTCAAAACAATTACGCATAGAAAATGTTTTGAGTCTATTGGATTTTTGGTTAGCTAAGTTCCGAAAAAAAACAAGATAGTTTAATTGTTCGAATAAAAGCGGTTCAAACGTTGTAAAAAATTGCTTTTTAGTCAATTTTGTTTTGTTGCTAATTAGCTTTACAAAATTTTTTCAATTTTTCGGCTATGCGGATCTGTGGGTACGCAGCAATTATAAGTTCATAACGTTATCATAATCAAATTTTATTGGATTTCTGTTGTCTGTCTCCGTAAAATTCACACTCGCTTAAAAATGGAACAAACGTTTACTTTTTTTAACTATCAAATCTCTTCTAATTGATTTTAATCGATCCAATTTTTTTGAAACTTGTCTCAAAGTTTCAGTGGACCGAGCAATGTAAACACAAATTATCAGTTATTTTGCTTCACCCACGTTGCATTTATGAATTTGATTTCTTTTCTAGTTTTCTTGTTCAGAATTTTTGCTTTTCAATTTTTTTCTTTTATATTAGGTTTCTTTTTTACTGATCTTTATTTGCCCTCAATTGTTCAATTTACCTTATTTTTGTCCATCCAGCATAAGACGAATCTTCAACAACCTTTAAGAACTTTGGAAAATTGTTTGAAAACAACAATTATAATGTTTTTGAAAATCCAAATTTAAAATTGTCTGTTTAAATTCCATGATAAATCAAAACATATGAGCAAAAATAGGCAGCATTTCGACCATGAAAGATAAAAGTTGTCATAGAAAATTTTTTACTGTTCCCACGTCCACCAACCCCAAGGGAGATGTTAAACACGTTTTTCTGATACTTTTTAGTTAATTCATGGTTCCAATGTTTCTTTTTTTTTCATAGAAAATCATTCATCAAAACTTGCATCTTCTATAACATCCGGATTTTAAAAGAATAGTTGCAAACGTTGTGGTTCCTGGACTTTCAATTAGAAAAAATCAAAGCTCTCAAAAAATTTTCTGTTTTTTCTCTCTAAAAGTCTGGCGATTCACTATAGACAAAAACTGGTTTTTTGGCGATTGTATGCCAAAGAAAACATAATTTCGTGCAATTAATTGGCAAAGTTTAGGTTTTCTTGAGATTATATGGAGATAAAAAAAAGATTTTGATGGAATTATAATGCTATACAATCACAAAGAAAAATAACACTTTCACGCAACTTTAATAGAAATCGTTGCCTAGTTTGGTTATTCATCAATTATAATGGCTATACTGTAGGCAAGATTTTCTCAATAAAACCTATGTTAATCCGAGAAACTTCAGCGCGGTTAAATATCACAATTTGAATTATAGTATTCAAATTAGTCTCAAAGTCATGCCCCTATAACTTCGCAAAAAATGACTGCATCAAATTAAATTTCAGTTTTCAACCCTGGGTGTAATTATTTTTCTGAATGTGAACTTCTGGAATGCCGGAGAAAAAAAGCCCCGAGGATTGAATGTTTTAGTTTGCCGAAAAATTGATGTCTCAATAACCTCTGATAATTTTGAACTGAAAAAGAGTAGTCCTATGAAATCAATTGCTCATGAAAAAAAACATGAGATGAGCGCTCTGTTTGATTTGCCAACCATATGAAGAAATGTTTTCAAAAATAATTGTAATTTCTCAAAACGGCCAAAAAGTGGCTGTTATTTTTTTTCTATATTTTGTCTACCTTAAAAGTGAATGTTTGACTCTTTATATTTCCCTTCCACCACAATTCAACTTCGAATTTGAAGAAATATTCTAGCTGCGCCAAAATTCTATTAAAGTGTTTCAAATCTGAACATCGATGCTTTTGAATGTGTGGGAGAAAACAAGTATATGTAACCTATATGATCACTTTTTATGATCACTTTGATTTTGAAGTTTATATAATCACTTTGATTTTGTAAAAAAATCTCATTGCTGAAGTTTTGATGTCATTAGCGTTTTTGCGGTTGCTGAAATTGATTGACAAGAAAAAAGACGACAATCGACTGTTGTCAAGGTGACTCTGGTGGACCCCTCTATGTAGTGAAGAAGAAAAAAGCCAGATGTCTCTACGGCGTCGTAAGCTACGGCGCACAGGGTTGCCGACCATCGTCTGGTCAAGTATTTGCCAGAGTGTCTGCTTACAGAAGCTGGGTCAAATCCAAAATGTGATAAACTCATCCAGCCATAAGCTTTTGCATCACTAAAAATCTAAAAAGCGACAAACAATTTACTCAAGAACTGATCAAACTTCAATGAAAACAACGTTTAAAAACAATTTGCCCAAGATGAAAACAAAGTTTAAAAACAAAGAAATTAGAACAAAACAACCAAGAAAAAATCCAATGTTCAATTAAAAAAACCGATCAGAAGAAAATAACGGAAGACAAGTTTGAGCAAGTATTGACAAAAGTTCTCTCTAAAAATCAAATAGGTATGTCTGATTCCCAACTCTTTTCTTCGAGGGCACTATATATAATTTGCTGAAACAGCATTTCCTGAGTGATTTTTAAATTGACTTCTGCTGATGTAAGCTACCTTTGAAAAAAACATGTCAATGTAAAATTGAAATATTGTCAGAAAAAGTTTTTAACTTGCAGTATTAAAACATTGCAGACAAATATTAATTTGGTTTTTCTAATGATAGTGTCAAAACTGAAGCGAGATTCTCATCGCAAATAGCACGAAAAAACTTCGAGGCACGGGCACTCAAAAACTAAAGCAAGCTTGTAACTTTTTGTGTAACATAGCTCAAGATCACTCTTTAAATATATTAGTTTGTCGATGCGGTTGAGTTATTTTGTCGGTTTTGGTATATTTGTTTCGTATTTTGATCAAATAAAGCATGAAAACAGGTAATTTATGGTAATGAAAATGTTTTTTTTTAATATGGGTTTTGATCTAAGGGTATGGTGGGGACGGGGAGGGGTATGCTGCTTGTTCTCAGGGATTCCAGCCCCCGCCGACCCGAAGGCTCCCGCTTTGGTACTATTTGAAGACATCCATTTTTGGCTGACCGACCCTAAAGGTTTTCAAAAGGCGCCTTTGGCGTCAATATGTAATAATTTTTTTTTTTTTGGGGGGGGGGGGGGGGGTGGTAGCGCTTGCTGAAAGAAGGCGTTTTTTTGCAAAAAATCTCCAAAAAGTGCCTAAATTGCCTTTTTGGGCGCTTTTTTTCAAAAATTTACAAATATTTTGTTTCATTACAAAAATTAGCTCTCCCCCTTGAGATAATTCTAAATCCGCCTTTGATGCAAAGAATAGAATCGAAGTGGAATTTTTTGTCAAGTTTGAGGTTATCATCGTAGATTTTTTGAAATGCAATATTTATTTTGACAAATGAATCCGCGATATAAAGCAAAAACGATTTCAATGCCAAAACGTCTCAAAATAAACTAATTTCACCTTAAAGACCCAATTGGATACCAGGTAATTTGAGACTTATTGATAATTTTCGTGAGTTCGAGGAAACTCGTATGTTCGAGAAAAAAACCTAAATCAACCAAGGAAAATTAAATTTGATTTCGAAAACTGGCACAGAACAAGCAAACTGACAACAATAGATTTAATGGCTTTTGTTGAAAAATTTTTGGAGTCCCAATGACCGTGGAGAAGATAAAAAATCTCACTGACGGTTGGGTTAAATTCACATTCAATCGATGGAAGAAATATAAATTACACTCAATATCTGAAAAAAAATATTGGTAACTTGAGCTCAATATTATAAAAAACCTCGGATACTTTTTTGCTAGATCTTATAGGGGCATAAAAGTTTCCAATTTGTCCGATGTGAGATATTTAGAGCGCGCATGACTTCGACATTTGTTCCGACTTTCGATACGAAAGTAACGGAGTATTTTTGTTCGGAGTTGGTTTTTTTCAGACAAGTTTCGACTTTTTAACTAGCCGTTTTTCACGGATTTTTTTTATATCATCCATTTTATATCATTTATTTCATTTTTTTACATTTAATTTTTTTGTTATTACTGCTCCTTAAAAGGCAGTCGGAACATTCAGGGTTTCGCCCTGATACGAGTAGTCTTGTTCTATTAAAACGCAGGCAAAATAATCTGGCGTAGAAATTATTCCAAAGTGAAACGGTGCTAGCTAATGGTCCAAACTTTGCTTGATAGACGCAAACTGTGACACTTTAAACTTAATATTGCGTAATTTTTTTTTATAATTAAGTGCCCTCATATTTCAGACTCTAAGGTGTAAGTGCAGTTTCGCAGCTAAAAACATTGCAATTAAATTTGCCATTTTAGGATTCTAGAAGAAAGAAATGTATACTTGGAAACTATCATTTATAAAGTAGCGGATTTAGGGTGGCCGACGCTTGTTCCCTCGGGGATTCAACCGTCTGACCACTTAAAGGGTCACCTCTTCGGAATTTTTTTATGGCAACAATTTTTGGCCAACCGACCCTAAAAATTTTTTATGTTGATTTTTGCGCCCACATGAATTAGCCCACGCAACTTTTGATCAGAAGATTTGAAAAAACGCCTAAAAATTTCAATTTTGTCTGTTTTCTCCATAAAATTTCATGCAGAACATAAAATTTTAGCTTAATAAAATCATCATAGAGTTTTGAAAACTCGAGAAATCAATTTAATCGGTGTAGAAAAAGGTCGGAAACATGATCGAAATAATTAGAAAATCGAAAATCCATTCCCTCTAAAGAAAGTCTTTTTTGATAATTTATTGACACAGAGGCAGGTTGGAAGCTGAGAAAAAAAGGACTTTATGTAAAACTATTTGCTCCTATGCTTCGGACTTGAACCCCCCCCCCCCCCCCTCCCCCCCCCCCCCACAGGTGCAGTTACGAAGCTGAGAAAAAGTTGTTTGAGTTATGTAAAATTAAATGCTTTTCTGTTTCAGACTCGAAGACGCAGATTCAGTTTCGAAGCTGTGACATTGACACAGTTGAGGGAAACTCATACGAGCACGCTGTGTTTCTCCTGTTGGGAAAGGGCAAGAGAAAGAAGAAGGAAAAGCCCCCCAAGATGGTGGCCGAAACTGAAAAAGGAGCTGAAGGCCAACTGGACAAAGACACTGTCTCTAGTATTATGAATGCGATCAAAACTGGCAACGTCACCAAAACGCGGAAGAGATGGGCTATGATCAAAACAGCAATGGCATTCGGCGCTTTGATTGACAAATTCGAACCTCTCTACCCGAAGCGAATCGTGATGAATCCAGAAATTTT